>NC_041004.1:25448459-25748459 GCF_004193775.1 Glycine soja
TTGTGTCTTTTGTTTTTGAATTTATAATACAAGGATCTTTCTTCATCTGTTCCTGGTCTCTACCCATTCTCATTCATTTGCATGTTTACTTCTTTTTCTGAAACGGCAGATCCGATGACGAGTCCCCCGAAGGTACTAATACCTGGGACCCGTCTATCGACTTCGAGCAAGAAATGAATCAAACGGAAGATGAAGGAAATGAGGATGTGGGACTTCCCCCAGAACTAGAAAGAATGGTCGCCCATGAGGACCAAGAAATGGGGCCTCATCAAGAAGAAACAGAGCTAGTAGACTTAGGAATTAGCAGTGGAAAGAGGGAAGTAAAGATAGGTACAGGTATTACCGCACCTATCCGTGAAGAATTAATAATCCTGCTAAAAGACTACCAAGACATCTTTGCTTGGTCATACCAAGATATGCCCGGTTTGAGTTCTGACATTGTACAGCACCGATTACCTCTAAATCCCGAGTGTTCCCCAGTAAAACAGAAACTGAGGAGGATGAAGCCCGAAACATCCTTGAAGATAAAAGAAGAAGTGAAGAAGCAATTTGACGCTGGATTTCTGGCCGTCGCTCGTATCCAGAATGGGTTGCCAACATCGTACCAGTTCCTAAAAAAGATGGGAAAGTACGAATGTGTGTAGATTATCGGGACCTGAATCGGGCCAGTCCCAAGGAAAATTTTCCTTTACCACACATCGATATCCTCGTAGATAACACGGCCAATTTCGCTTTATTTTCCTTCATGGACGGTTTTCTCGGGTTACAATCAGATAAAGATGGCGCCCGAGGATATGGAAAAGACTACTTTCGTCACCCTGTGGGGAACGTTCTGTTACAAGGTGATGTCCTTTGGACTCAAGAATGCCGGGGCAACTTATCAACGGGCCATGGTAGCTTTGTTCCATGATATGATGCATCAAGAGATCGAGGTCTACGTGGACGACATAATTGCTAAATCTAAATCCGAGGAAGAACACCTTGTCAACCTGCGGAAATTGTTCGAAAGGCTTAAGAAATATCAATTAAGGTTGAACCCCGCTAAGTGTACCTTTGGGGTCAAATCAGGGAAATTGCTTGGTTTCATTGTAAGCCAGAAAGGGATAGAGGTAGACCCCGAAAAAGTGAAGGCTATCCTTGAGATGCCAGAACCCCGTACAGAGAGGCAAGTCCGAGGTTTCCTGGGGCGCTTGAATTATATTGCCAGATTCATATCGCAGCTCACCGCCATTTGTGAGCCGTTGTTTAAACTCTTGCGCAAAAACCAAACTGATTGGTGGAATGAGGATTGCCAAGAGGCTTTTGGAAGGATCAAAAAGTGCCTAATGAATCCTCCCGTGCTTATGCCACCAGTACCTGGAAGGCCTCTCATTTTGTACATGACAATCTTGGACGAGTCAATGGGGTGTATGCTGGGGCAACATGACGAATCCGGGAAGAAAGAGCGCGCTGTTTACTACCTAAGTAAGAAGTTCACGACCTGTGAGATGAATTACTCCTTGCTCGAAAGAACGTGTTGTGCTTTAGTATGGGCATCCCATCGCCTAAGGCAGTACATGCTGAGCCATACTACCTGGTTGATATCCAAAATGGACCCGGTTAAGTACATCTTTGAAAAGCCAGCTCTCACAGGACGAATCGCCCGGTGGCAAGTCTTGCTATCTGAGTTTGATATAGTCTATGTCACCCAAAAGGCGATAAAAGGAAGCGCTTTGGCAGATTATTTGGCTCAACAGCCTCTTAACGACTACCAGCCCATGCATCCGGAATTCCCGGATGAGGACATCATGGCCTTGTTCGAGGAAAAGTTGGACGAAGATCGGGACAAATGGACTGTATGGTTTGATGGAGCGTCAAACATTCTAGGTCATGGCGTTGGGGCAGTGTTGGTCTCTCCGGACAATCAATGTGTACCTTTCACAGCCAGGCTAGGATTCGACTGCACCAACAACATGGCCGAATATGAAGCATGTGCCCTAGCCGTCCAGGCAGCAATTGACTCCAATGTCAAACTACTCAAGGTGTACGGCGACTCAGCGTTGGTAATCCATCAGCTGAGAGGGGAATGGGAAACTAGAGATCCCAAGCTGATACCCTACAAAGCCTATATCAAGGAATTGGCTAAGACTTTCGATGAGATCTCCTTCCATCATGTTCCCCGCGAGGAAAATCAAATGGCGGATGCACTTGCTACGTTGGCGTCTATGTTCCAGCTAACACCGCACGGGGATCTACCCTACATTGAATTTTGGTGTCGTGGCAAACCCGCACATTGTTGCCAAGTGGAAGAGGAACGGGACGGAAAGCCTTGGTATTACGACATCAAGCGATATGTCGTAAGCAAAGAATACTCGCCAGAGATTGCCGACAACGATAAAAGGACATTGAGGAGGTTGGCAGCCGGTTTCTTCATGAGCGGAAGCATACTGTATAAAAGAAATCACGACATGACACTCCTGCGGTGTGTGGATGCCAAGGAGGCAAATCACATGATCGAAGAAGTCCATGAGGGCTCGTTTGGAACGCACGCCAACGGACATGCTATGGCCAGGAAGATCCTAAGAGCAAGTTATTACTGGCTTACCATGGAAAGTGATTGTTGTGTCCATGTGAGGAAGTGCCACAAATGTCAAGCATTCGCAGATAATGTCAATGCCCCACCACATCCTCTGAATGTCATGTCCGCCCCTTGGCCTTTCTCCATGTGGGGAATAGATGTCATCGGGGCCATTGAGCCCAAAGCCTCGAATGGTCATCGCTTCATCCTCGTAGCGATAGATTATTTCACCAAGTGGGTCGAGGCGGCTTCAAATACCAATGTCACGAGGAATGTGGTGGTCAGGTTCATTAAGAAAGAGATCATCTGCCGATATGGTTTGCCAAGGAAGATTATCACGGACAACGGCACCAACCTGAATAATAAGATGATGGCAGAAATGTGCAAGGAGTTTAAAATCCAGCATCACAATTCCACGCCCTACCGGCCAAAGATGAATGGAGCCGTGGAAGCGGCCAATAAGAATATCAAAAAGATTATCCAAAAGATGACCGTGTCATACAAGGATTGGCACGAGATGCTCCCATTCGCGTTACACGGTTACCGGACTTCAGTGCGAACGTCAACTGGGGCAACGCCGTTCTCATTGGTATATGGGATGGAGGCTGTGTTACCGTTTGAGGTAGAAGTCCCGTCATTAAGGATCTTGGCAGAATCCGGATTAAAGGAATCAGAGTGGGCTCAAACACGCTACGATCAACTCAACCTCATTGAGGGTAAGCGCTTAACGGCCATGAGTCATGGGCGCTTATACCAGCAAAGAATGAAGAGTGCATTCGACAAGAAAGTACGCTTACGCAAGTTCCATGAGGGAGACCTTGTGCTAAAGAAAATGTCCCATGCTGTCAAGGACCATCGAGGGAAATGGGCCCCGAACTACGAAGGGCCTTTTGTTGTGAAGAGGGCTTTTTCCGGAGGAGCCCTGGTGCTTACCAACATGGATGGCGAAGAGCTACCTTCACCCGTGAACTCTGATGTCGTCAAACAATATTATGCTTAGAAGCTGGGGCAATTAAGGATGTCGCTGCATGTTCTTTATCTTTATGCATTTTCTGGATTTCCCCCAGGGATTTCCTGTCTGTTGTATCTCTCGTTACAATCTTTCAAAGAAATGGATGTGGATTCGAGGCTTTTAGTCCTCACGTTAGTTTCACACCTTGCGTTAATCTGTGATCACCTGAGCCCTTCCGCTCAGTTCATGGGATCCCCCAAGCACTTAATTAGAATTGAACCTGAACCAACTTTCCCTAAATTTTCTGCGTTTGAAAACATTCATGCATACGCATACGCATACGCATGTATATTGTTGTGGTAAAACAGGGGCAGGATCACCTTGGGCTACCTTCTGGAGTAGAGACGAAACATGAACGGCAGAAACCAATCAAGGTAAGGTAATGACGCGGTCAAGATTGGCCATACCTGGTTGTTTATTACTTGCAGGTACTTAAGGACGAACGCAAGTGGAGATGGGGTCACGACCGACCGATCGTTGCCCTTCTCTGTGCGAAACAAGCAGAGAATGTCGCTGCAAGGCAGCCCCGTATCCTTTGTATTTTGCAGCTTTCTTTTACTTTTTGTTTGTTTTAAAAAGTAAAAAAATAAGTAATCAACGCCTAATTCTAACCTAAGTAAGTTCAAGTTAGGCAAGATGCTAATCCATGAGAAGGGAGGGGACATGGTTAATATTCCCCTCAAAAAAAAAATAAAAAATAAAAAATAAAAAATAAAAAATAAATAAATAAAAAATGTGCAGGTTAGCTCGCCTGGGCGAGCTGGGCTCGCCTGGGCGAGCCACCCCTGCACCAAATTATAAGAATGACGAAAGGGGGGGCGTTTTAACATTCAAAAACTTCTTTTCCCCCCTTTCAAAAGCCATACCCGCGGGATTGACGAGTTTGCAGCCCTAGGGCCATCCTTTTTCGCATTTTTGATTCTGTTTTGCGCTTTTGTTCATCACCAACAAGTAAGTGTTCCATCCCTAAGCTTTCTAGCTTTTCATTGGTGTATTTTGATCTCCTTTTGGTGCTCTAAATTATGGGAGTATGCTCAAATATATAGGGCAATTTTGGTTTGTTTTCTTGCTTGATTAGGTTGAATTAGGGGTGTGTATGGGATGGCCCTAGGCCTATAATGCATTTTTGAACAATGGGACATGCCACATTGTCCCCGTTCTCTTGCTATTGACGCCTAAACGCGCGCCCACCAAGTGTTCGGTGAAATGCCTCAATGGCATTAGCGCGTGACTTTTGTAAGGAGACAACCCATGGGGCATTTTGGTTTGTACACATTTTCTTTTTTTTGGAATATGTATTCATTCCTGAAAAAGGCTAGAGTAATTGCCCCGCATATGTCCTAGGCCTAGGAACTAAAATTTTATGCAAAAAGAACACAAGAGGAGGTGCATATTGGGTAAAGTTACCCTTTTTGGCCAGCAATCGGCTCTGGGCCACACTACAATATTTTCCCTACGCCTAGATGTTTAGGAATTGTGCTCGTCATGAATGTGTAGGTTTAGAATAGGTAGCAAGATACCTTTGGCAATTTACACTTTGGGTATGATAGCAAAATACTTGGATGTATGTATATACAATTTTTGGTAGTCAAAATGTCTCACAAAAAATATATATAAATGTGTTGCATGTTATGTGAAGAAAACATATTACGAAAAAAATATATACCTTCTAATTTGAATACAATTTTAGTCAGCAAAGGAAAATATGCTTGAATTTGCATGTGGCTTTAGGTAGCAAAAACTTGAAAAAAAAAAAAAAAAAGAAAGCATGAAATGTAGCACCTTATTGCGTAGGTAGTCAAGATTCATCATGAAGTTTGTATATGTATAGGTATTAGAAATACCAAGATGAGCGCATGTGCAATTTTTGGTACCCCGAGATGCTTTGAGTATGCATGTATGTAAATTTAGCCAAGGAGGCGTGTGTGATGTAAATAACAAATACACCTTGGAAGTACATGTAAATAATCTAGGTAATGAAGCTACCTTGATTGTATATGGGTGCATTTTTCTTAGTTAATAGGATGTCTTGTGCAAGTGAACGTTCGTAGGGAAATATGCGCATAAGCTTGCTCTAAATTTACATTGATGTTTGTATTTATGGGAGGAGGTTGTATGTCATTTTTGTTTTAAGAGTAGTGTCCCACTGGTAAAACTAACTTTCCAAATGTTTGCCTTCGCAGGAAATGGCCCCGAGGAAGCTTGCCTCAAAGAGGTCCAGGAAGGACAAGGCAGCCGAAGGAACTAGTTCCGCTCCGGAGTATGATAGTCACCGCTTTAGGAGTGCTGTACACCAGCAGCGCTTCGAGGCCATCAAGGGATGGTCGTTTCTCCGGGAGCGACGCGTCCAGCTCAGGGACGACGAGTATACTGATTTCCAGGAGGAAATAGGGTGCCGGCGGTGGGCATCACTGGTTACTCCCATGGCCAAGTTTGATCCAGAAATAGTCCTTGAGTTTTATGCCAATGCTTGGCCAACAGAGGAGGGCGTGCGTGACATGAGATCCTGGGTAAGGGGTCAGTGGATCCCGTTTGATGCCGACGCTATCGGCCAACTCCTAGGATATCCGTTGGTGTTGGAAGAGGGCCAGGAATGTGAGTATGGCCAGAGGAGGAACCGGTCTGACGGGTTCGATGAGGAGGCCATCGCCCAGCTGCTATGTATACCGGGACAGGATTTTGCCCGGACTGCTGCAGGGAGGCGAGTGCGAATCATGCGCACCAACATGACCACCCTGACCCAGATATGGATGACGTTGCTCCTCAGCAACATCCTGCCCACCGATCATAATTCTGACCTCCCCATGCCGAAGTGCCAGCTGGTGTACGCCATCCTGACACGGATGAGCATCCATGTGGCTCAGTTGATCGCTGATGCCATCTATATTTTTGCAGGTATGGCGCCCACTAGGCACCCTTTGGACCCAGATAAGTCCAACAGGGCCCTGGGATTCCCCGCACTGATCACAGGACTCTGCCAGTCGTTCGGAGTCCCCGTTGCACCTACCAAGGTGATTCGGCCGCCCATCACCCGGACTTTTATTGAGAAGTACTGTACCCAGAGACAGGCTCAGGGTGATGCTCCACAGGCCGCAGGCGCGCCCCCACCACCTCATCAGGCTGGCCAGGCTGGGGCATTTGACATGGAGCAGTATTTACGGCATTTGGTTCGCCAGCAGGCGGCAAACCACCGAGCACATGTACGGACCCATGATTGTCTGTACCAGATGAGCCTTAGCATGCAGAGCCAGGGCTTCGCTTCTTTTTCATGTCCTACTCCAGACCAGTTCAGGGCAGAGGTTGCATGGCCCGGAGATTGGCCCGAGGCCCAAGCAGGAGAGGCACCCCCAGAAGCTCCCGACGATGGAGAAGAAGCCCACGAGGATGAGGAGATGGCCGATTTGCTTGACTTCTTGGGAGGGAGTGGAGATACGTGACTGGGAGATCCCCAGATTCATGTTTTCTTTCATATTTCTTTTGTCATTTTTATTCTATGTTATTGTTTTGACTTGAGAGACTAATGTTTGTTTTTGTTGTTTCGATTGTCATTTGTACAGCGCATACATTTTTGTTTAGATTGTTGCGTTAGTATTTATATATCATTACTATCGATGATGTTTGAAATTCTGGAACCGTGTAGAGTTCTTCGTTTAGGAACATCGTCCAAAAGTATATATGTAAAATAAACAAAAAAAAATCATGATAAAAATAAAAATAGAAAAGAAAAGAAAATGAAATGGAAAAGAGAACAAAAGGGAAAGAAGAGAGCAAGTAAAAAAAAAAAAAGAAGAGGGCAAATAAAGAAAAAGAGAGCAAATAAGAAAAAAGAAGAGGGCAAGTAAAGAAAAAGAGAGCAAATAAGAAAAAAGAAGAAGGCAAGTAAGGAAAAAGGTGGAAAAAGAGAAAATAAGTTGTCTAGCTAAAAATCGACATGCTTTTGAAAAGAGATGATTTCCAACTCTTCTTCGAAAAAAATTCATTGATCATAACCGATTTTTGAAGAGAAAAAAACGTGTCTACACCTGAAGGGTGAATGCTGTGAAATTTCCCCGGACGCCCGAAATGGACCCGGATGAATGCACAAATTGATAAAAGAACATATTTTGGAAACATTGGGTTGATTTAAAATAGAGGAAATGAATCCTGAGCCCTAGCATCACATGACCATAAAAGTTTGACACTTGAGTGTCCACATAGGTGCATGCATAACCAGTTTTGCATAAAATTTCCAAATCATCATTTTTGCATTTGTGTCATGGAAATAATGTGGGGCATCCCTTTTTATCCTTGAACCAAACCAAACCCTGACATGTATCATGTCTAGCCATTCTACAAGCCTTGAGCCAAAATCCTGACTCACCATAAACCTTACCCTCGGAAGCAAAAAAAAAAGAAGGAAAGGAAATTTCCAATCAAAGAGAAAGCAAAAAAGGAAGGAAAGGAAATTCCCAATCAAAGAGAAAGCAAAAAAGGAAGGAAAGGAAATTCCCAATCAAAGAGTGGGAGAAAGCAAAAAGGAAAGAAAGGAAATTCCCAATCAAAGAGTGGGAGAAAGCAAAAAGAAAAGAAAGAAAATTCCCAACCAAAGAATGGGAGAAAGTAAAAAAGGAAGGAAAGAAAGTTCTTGATCAAAGAAACTAGAAGAAATGTGCAGAAAGGTCTTTTGACCAGACAATATCTGAACAATACAGAATTGTCACCAAATGAACGAAAAAAGAAGGAAAGGGAACCACGACCTAAAATAGTCTTCTCCCTTTGATTACCAACCAAAATCCCGTGCGCTAGCGACTTTTTTTTCTCGCCCCGCACTAAACAAAAATAGAAAAAGAAAAAAGCCAGAAAAATCAAAAGCCAAAAACACACAAAAGCCGAAAGAAGAAACCACCAAAAGAACCCATTCCCAAGGGAAGCCCTATTGATCCATGATCACGCGTGTAATTTTTGATTTGATAGGAAATAATTTGCAAAGTCAAGTCATGACATATCTATGGTTCGGAATTAGGATGAAACACTTACCTGTGCGAGATTGATACACTTTGAGTGGATTTCTTCTATTTTTGTCGAACCCAGTGTTTCCTCTAAATGATCATTTAGAAACGAAATGCTAACATCCAAAAATCTCATTTATGGTTATGGGAGATTTCATCAGCAGACTCTCCTTCCCCGGTAGACGCATTGTTTTTCACTCAAAAAAGCATATGCTGCTCTAAATCAGTTGGAATATTTGTCTCCTTGCTAAAGCATGTTTGCATTTTAGTGGAGAAAACACCGAGACTTTTTCAAATCTCACAAGTTGTCCAGAACTACGTAGGTCTGAGTTCCTCATTGGAGGATACGTAGGAGCAAGAGCCTCGCTTTTGTCGACCACACCGCCTTTTGTTGCCATGACTCAAGAGCTGGTAGCCCGCGGAGACACCTTATGGTTATCCGCACCTCGTCATTCAGTGACCCCAAGTGTGATTCACGAGCAGAGACCAATATGGTCATCTGCGCCCTTTCCGGAGATGTCAGCATTTTCCGATGGAGACTTTTCAAGTCTCACAAGTTATCAAGAACTACGTAGGTCTGAATTCCTCATTGGAGGATACGTAGGAGCAAGAGCCTTGCTTTTGTCGGCCGCCCCATAATCTTTGTCATACTGACCCTGAGGTCATGTGACATGCACCCTTTTGTCATCCAGAGGGGCCCGATGACAAGCAGAGCCCAAGTTTGGTCATTCTGCACCCTTGTATCATCCAGAGGCGGCGGGCCCGATGATACGCAGAGATACCTTACGGTTATCCGCACCCTTTTGTCATCCAGAGGCGGCGGGCCCGATGACAAGCAGAGACCAAGTTTGGTCATTCTGCACCCTTGTATCATCCAGAGGCGGCGGGCCCGATGATACGCGGAGATACCTTACGGTTATCCGCACCCTTTTGTCATCCAGAGGCGGCGGGCCCGATGACAAGCAGAGACCAAGTTTGGTCATTCTGCACCCTTGTATCATCCAGAGGCGGCGGGCCCGATGATACGCGGAGATACCTTACGGTTATCCGCACCCTTTTGTCATCCAGAGGCGGCGGGCCCGATGACAAGCAGAGACCAAATTTGGTCATTCTGCACCCTTGTATCATCCAGAGGCGGCGGGCCCGATGATACGCGGAAATACCCGAGTGGTTATCCGTATAAACATTCTTTTGCTATCTGTAAGACAGAACGCTTGATAGCATGCAGAGGCTGACATAGTCTTCTGCACCTTTTGTTCCTCCGGGAACAACAAGTCATTTACATGCGGAAATTTCATGGTCACCCGCGACTCTCGTCAACCGAGAGGAGCGAAATTAGTGTCATACACTAATTTTCGTCCGGGTACCTTTGCTTGATGACATGCGACCTTTCTTTGGTCCTTGTGAGGTGCTTGGCACCCATCATTAGGCAATTTGTGAAATTCCGGGAGCAACAAGTCATTTGCATGTGGAGATTTTATGGTCACCCGCGACTCTCGTCAAATCGAGAGGAACGAAATTAGTGTCTTATCTTTACTTTCCTTTTATCTCCAATAAAAGACAAGTAAAGAGGGGCAACTGTCATACCCTAATTTCGTCCGGGGACCTTTGCTTGATGACATGCGACCTTTCTTTGGTCCTTGTGAGGTGCTTGGTACCCATCATTAGGCAATTTGTGAAATTCCAGGACATGCCGAAAAACCAAAAAAATATTGATGCACAATTCGTAAGTTTCCGTGACACACCGGAAATCAAATGGAAGCATCGTTGCATAATTAAGTGAGGTTCCGTAACATTCCGTAAGTCAAAAAGGGGATGATTATGTAATCCGCAAGGTTCCGTAACATTACGGAAAAAAAACGAGTATCGTTACAAAATTCGTAAGTTTCCGTAAATTTACGAAAAAAGAATCACCAAAAAAAGCAGAGGGGGGTGTACTTAGTAAAAATGAGGGTGCAAATAGCACCCAGGCCCACTTGGGCCCTCCAGAATATTCCTCCAGAAGGCTGTTGCTTCTGGAGGAAGCAACCTGGCTCGCCTGGGCGAGCTGAGCTCGCCTGGGCGAGCTGGGCGGCAACCACCTCCCCTATTTTGCTATAAATAGGGGAGGAGGTGAAGAAGAAAAGGGTTCAGCCCCTTTGGCACTTCTCTCTCTTTCGAATTTGCTTGGAAAAATCATTTCCGTGAAGAAAATCTAAGCCGAGGCCCTTCCGAAACGTTTCCGTAACGTTTTCCGTGAAGAATTTCGCAAAGGTTTCAACCGTTCTTCGACGTTCCTCATTCGTTCTTCATCGTTCTTCGATCTTCAACGGGTAAGTACCTCGAACCAAGCTTTTCGATTCATTCTATGTACCCGTAGTGGTCCACATTGTGTTTCGTGCATTTTTATTCTCGTTTTGTTTACTTTTTATACCCCCTGTTGACGTGCTTAAGCCATTTTACTTAAGTCATTTCTCGCTTAACTTAAAAATAAAATAAATTTCCACCGAACGTTTGAATTGTATTATCCATTAACTTCGGTTAAAATAAATTTCGACCGTTCGGTCGTGCCGTAACCACGTTGGAAATAAAAAAGAGGTAAAAAATAATATAATAATCAAAAAGACATCTTTTAGTAAAATAAAGCGGAAAATCAATCGGACGTTTTCTCTTTGGGATTTCTCATTCTTAATCGAATTGATTAATAACTAAAGTGAAACTAAAGGCTAAAA
This sequence comes from Glycine soja, assembly GCF_004193775.1. NCBI lineage: Eukaryota > Viridiplantae > Streptophyta > Magnoliopsida > Fabales > Fabaceae > Glycine > Glycine soja. The sequence goes on from NC_041004.1 coordinate 25,459,728, forward strand.
TCAATTCGCCTAGTCAAGCTCGTCCATAAAAATAGGCTTTTGAAGTTTGTCATTTCATTTTCTCACTAAGTAAAATGGATCATTTTTAAGGTCCAATGCCTTAAAATGATCACCTCTTAAAGTAAAAAAGAATCACTCGATAAAAAAGAACTACGTAGGTCTGATTTTCTCATCCCAAATTGAGGAATATGTAGGAGCAAAGGGAAACACCCTTGTCGACCACAAAAAGAGAAAATATAAAAAGGGTATAAAGGATATAGAGACATAAAAAGGGAACATAAAAAATCAAAGTCATGTTTGCACATTCGATTAAAGGCTGCCGTCCCTTGGGGCGGATGTGTGGGGTGCTAATACCTTCCCCGTGCGTAAATACAACTCCCGAACCTTTCACTTAAAAGTTCGTAGATCGCGTCTTTTCCGGTTTTTCCGACGTTTTCCTCAAATAAACGTTGGTGGCGACTCCGCGCGTATTCCTTTCGTGGAACACGCATCCCGCGAGTCACGCGTCGCCCTCCCGCCGAAGGGTAGGTTGCGACAACATTCATGGGGCTCCGAAAAAGGGGGAGAATGGAGGATTGCCTTGAGGGTCCGCACTTAGGCAATCATGAAACATAGCTCCAAACTCGAAGGTGGAGGACACATGAACAGCGTTGGGCAATAACATTCATGGGGCTCCGAAAAAAGGGGGAGAATGGACGATTGCCTTGAGGGTCCGCACCTAGGCAATCATGAAACACATCTCCAAACTCGAAGGTGGAGGACACATGAACAACACTAGGCAATAACATTCATGGGGCTCCGAAAAAGGGGGAGAATGGAGGATTGCCTTGAGGGTCCGCACTTAGGCAATCATGAAACATAGCTCCAAACTCGAGGGTGGAGGACACATGAACAACGCTGGGCAATAACATTCATGGGGCTCCGAAAAAGGGGGAGAATGGAGGATTGCCTTGAGGGTCCGCACTTAGGCAATCATGAAACACAACTCCAAACTCGAAGGTGGAGGACACATGAACAGCGCTAGGCAATAACATTCATGGGGCTCCGAAAAAGGGGGAGAATGGAGGATTGCCTTGAGGGACCGCACTTAGGCAATCAGGAAACATAGCTCCAAACTCGAAGGTGGAGGACACATGAACAGTGCTAGGCAATAACATTCATGGGGCTCCAAAAAAGGGGGAGAATGGAGGATTGCCTTGAGGGTCCGCACTTAGGCAATCATGAAACACAGCTCCAAACTCGAAGGTGGAGGACACATGAACAGCGCTAGGCAATAACATTCATGGGGCTCCGAAAAAGGGGGTTGGTGGGACCGAACGGTCCACCAGATTTTTCCACCTGAAAGGCAAACATGCTTTTGTAAAGAAAAATAAATCATTCGTGAGAGCACCATATCTTAGAGAAACAATATACTTATGCCAAGGGTAATCTTCCTTGTAACCGAGAATGAAGGGCAGGACGTCAACTTTTAGCTTTTAAATGAACATGCAGGGGAAACATCGGGCATAGTGAAAATAAATCACTCAGTGTATAAAACTCACAAGGCAAGTGTTTTATTCTATTCCCAAACCATAACTGCACCATGACTCTATTTTTCACACGACTTCCTATCGAATCAAAGATCAAACGTACGATCACGGACCAATAGGATTTTCTCGAGGGTAGTGTTTTTTTGGAGAGGAAGCTGGGTGTTTCGGTCTTTTCCTCTTTGTTCAGGTGGGGTGGGATATCGCCAGTCGAGAACGACTTTGAATGGCAATCTGAAAGGAAGAAACACCAAAAATGGGTTTTCCTTTGCCGACAGTCACTTACCTTGCCGAAAATTTATCTGGTCGAAAGGTTCTCTGATCTTTTTCTTTCATTGATCGAGAATTATTCTGTTTGCCTCCGATCTTTTCCATTTCCACCCCCTTCCGATCTTCGGCCGGGAATCATTCTTTCTCTTTCTTTTTTATTGTTCTTTTCTTTATTTTCATCATTTTCTTTTCTTTCTTTCTATTTTCTCCTTTTCCACCCCTTTCTTTGGGAAATCGGGTTTTAGCATTCTATTCGCTTTCCCTTGAGGAGATTCCGCTGTCCTTTGCTTCGGGGGAAAGGATGAGGATTCCTTTTTTATAGGCTAAGGTTCAACAAGGTCTAAGGTTGCGTCTCAATGGGGTATTTTATCGTGGGAACCCCAATCTTGATATCTGGGGCGAAACAAATTTGGGTGTCAAGGTGTCGATTTCGGGCCGAACTTCCATATTATTCCATAAGGCACGCGTGACAATGATGATTTGAAAACAACGTGCAAAATTAGTCATGGCCACAGCCAGGTGGGCACTCAAGCATCCCGTTTATGGCATTGTGATACTACGGTTGGGAATTTACACAGACAGACCCAACGTTTCCAAGTTATGTTCTTTCATCAGTTCAATGAATTCATCCATTCTTATCTCGGTTTATTCCGGAAAATAAACTCTTAGCATCAGTCCCTTGTTTCCAGAAGATATGTTTGCTCTTTACGAATGATTTATACTTCTTAACTATAACATGTCGACCTTCGCGGTCTTTCTTTCTTTTTCCTTTTTGTTTCATTCACAAAATTATACACCTGTGGTCCTTTATGAGGAAAACCTCCTTCGTAAATCTACATTCTTATACATGACAACTTTTTCTGTACACGTATTGGAACCCTTTCTCTTTACGTCACACGGTCTATATTCAAACCCTATTTACGTTCAAAGATTTTTTCATTTTTCCCAACACACACTTATGGTTCATACAAAATTTTCTTCATATACACTTGTTGCTCACATGCACAAGAATTCCTTTCCACGCATCATTTACACACAAAAAAAATCCTTTTATAGACACTTTCCTTTTTCAATGTATACGCAGACATTTTATTCACAACGCTTCTTTCTTTTTATTAGGATTTTTGGTTCATTTTATTTTTTAGGACGACGTTCCTAAATGAAAAACTCTACACGGTCCCGGCATTTCAACAAACATTATTGACAACAATGAAACAAGTACCGACGTAACAACTCAAACGATATGTATGTACAAAACAAAAGTCAAAACACGAAACAAACGTTAGTCCCTTAGTCAAACAAAAATATATAACAGGAAAAATAGAAACAAAAAGAAATATGGATCAAGGGATCTCCAAATCATGTGGCCCCGCTTCCTCCTAAGAAATCAAGTAAATCGGTCATCTCCTCGTCCTCGTGGGCCTCATCTGCCTTGTCGGGAGCCTCTGCTGGCGTGTCTCCTGCCCGGGCCTCAGGCCAATCTCCAGGCCATGCGACCTCTGCCCTGAACTGGTTCGGAGTAGGGCACGGAAAAGAAGTAAAACCCTGGCTCTGCAGGCTGAGGCTCATCTGGTAAAGACAATCATGGGTTTGTACATGAGCCCGGTGGTTGGCCGCCTGCTGGCGAACCAAATGCCGCAAATACTGCTCCGTATCAAACGATTCGGCTGGACCAGCCTGATGAGGTGGCGACGCGTCTGCGGCCTGCAGAGCATCCCCCTGGGCCTGTCTCTGTGTGCAATACTTCTCAATAAAAGCTTGGGTGATGGGCGGCCGAATCACCTTGCTAGGTGCGACGGGGACTCCGAATGACTGGCAGAGTCCTGTGATCAAGGCGGGAAATCCCAGGGCCCTGTTGGACTTATCCGGGTCCAGAGGGTGCCTGGTAGGCGCCATACCTGCAAATAGATAGATGGCATCAGCGATTAACTGAGCCACGTGAATGCTCATCCGCGTCAAGATGGCGTACACCAGCTGACACTTCGGCAGGGGGAGGTTGGAATTATGGTCGCTGGGCTGGATGTTGCTGAGCAGCAAAGTCATCCAGATCTGAGTCAGGGTGGTCATGTTGGTGCGCATGATCCGCACCCGTCTCCCGGCAGCAGTCCGGGCAAAATCCTGCCCCGGTATACATAGAAAATGGGCGATGGCCTCCTCATCGAACCCATCGGACCAGTTCCTCCTCTGCCCATACTCGCACTCCTGACCCTCTTCCAGCACTAAAGGATATCCTAGGAACTGGCCGATAGCATCTGCATCAAACGGGATCCACTGACCCCTCACCCAGGACCTCATATCTCGCACGCCCTCCTCTGTAGGCCAAGCATTGGCATAAAATTCGAAGACTATGTCCTCTGTAGACCAGTGATGCCCACCTCCTAGAAATCGGTATACTCGTCGTCCCTGAGCTGGACGCGTCGCTCCCGGAGAAATGACCATCCCTTGATGGCCTCGAAGCGCTGCTGGTGTTCAGCGCTCCTAAAGCGGTGACTATCATACTCGGGAGCGGAACTAGTTCCTTCGGCCGCTTTATCCTTCCTGGATCTCTTTGAGGCAAGTTTCCTCGGGGCCATCTCCTACGAGAACAAACATTTGGAAGTTAGTTTTACAAGATAATGCTTATATTAACGCAAAAATGTCGTGCTAACCCCTCTGATTTAGACCAAACTCATGTAATCCATTTATGCACACGCGCATGTGTAGAAAATACCTATTACCCATGTCAACATACAAGAACATCTAATATATTCTAATTTCCATACACATATATACATTCTGAAAAAGAAAACACACTTTCATGCTCAAAGTGTTGCGTCAAACTTTACACCTAATTTATATCCTAAACATTTTCTATCACAAACTACCTACATACATTTGAAGTACACCATACAAATTTTATTGTTTCACTCATATTTATTTATATGCATATTGGAAAGCTAATTACATCCTGCACATATTTGCATTCAAAAAGGCATTCCACGCTATCATACATTCATTTAGGAAAACAATTATTCATACTTGGCGAGGAATTTTATGCCCCTTATATTTACACATATATCTACACACCATTGAAAAGCATTTCCCACGTTACTTAGGTGCAAAGTACCAATCATGGGGCAGCCCAAATTCTTACAAGCAAGTCCCTATTTTCATGCTTTTCTAATTCTAAAACCAAATTTTGGGTTCCTAGTCATGAGTATGTTTTCTTGCATTGAAGCTAAAAAGTTTGGGTCCCTAAGCTTGGGATTGCATTTGGGCGTCTATTTCGACTTTCCTATGCTGTCTCTACATACATAAAACAGCCCCACCATCCCAATTTTGCAAAATCATATTCATATATCATTGGGGCATTTCACCGAGCACTTGATGGGCGCATGTTTGGACATAAATTGCAAGAGAATGGGGGAAATGTGGCATGCCCCATTGCTTCCGAATACAACATAGGCTTAAGGCCTTCTCATTCAAATCCTCAACTCCACAAAACAAGCTGGATTTCAGGTGCAAATTGCTTCACGAATTTTGCAAAAGATAAGCAACTAAAGCACCAAAACACATCAATGGAGAGCCAAATAACCAAGGGAAATTGCACTTACTTGTGGGGAGTGAATCAAAGCGTGAAAAGGGAAGCAAAAACTCAACAATGGAAGCTTGGGGGCTGCTGTTCTCGTAGTTCCCGTGAGCTTGGGGGTTTTTGAAGTGAGGGGGAAGAGTTTTGGGTGAAGAAAACGTTCCCCCTCCACCCCTTTATATTTTCGTACAGGGGTTGCTCGCCCAGGCGAGCTAACCTGTACTTTTTTTTTTTAGGGGAACATTAACCATGTCTCCTCCTTCCTTATGGGTTAGCGTTTGCCCACTTGAACCTACTTAAATCAGCATTAGGTGTCGATTACTTATTTAAAACAAACAATAGTAAAAGAAACTGCGAATGCAAAAGATATTGGGCTGCCTTGCAGCGACGTTCTCTACTTGTTTAGCGCCGGGAAGGAGCAACGATCGGTCGGTCGTGACCCTATCCCCACTTGCATCCATCCCTATGTACCTGTAAGTAGGAAACAAAAAATCCAATGGCCAATCGTGTCCGGCCATCGTCTTACCTTGGTTGATTTCCGCAGTCAACTTGTCTTGACTTCTAACCGTGACCTAAGAAGGCCCTGCCCCTGTTACCACAAAATATGCATGTGTATGTGCATGTATGTTCCTTATGCGATAACTTTCTTAGTGAAGGCTGGTTAGATTCAGTTTTAGATAAGCGTTTGGGGCACCCCATACACCGAGTGAAGAGGGCTCAAGTTATAACAAATCTAAAACACAAGGTTTGAAACCAAAGGGAGGACTGAAACCTCGCCCATCTTTTCTTTTCAAAGAAGCGAGACAAATACAGTGAATGGGAATCCCTAGAGGAAACCAAGAAGAACGAGAAAAACTCGGAAATAAAAACATGCAGCGGTCCTCTTGATTGCCCCAGACTTCAAGCGTAATATCGTTTAACTACATCGGAGTTCACGGGTGAGGGCAGCTCCTCGCCATCCATGTTGGTGAGTATCAGAGCACCCCCAGTAAAAGCTCTTTTCACCATGAAAGGTCCTTCATAATTCGGGGCCCACTTGCCTCGACTATCCTTAACAGCGTGGGACATCTTTTTCAGCACGAGGTCCCCCTCGTTGAACTTGCGCGGACATACCTTCTTGTCGAATGCGTTCTTTACTCTTCGTTGATACAGACGCCCATGGCTCATGGCTGTCAAACGCTTACCTTCAATGAGGTTGAGTTGGTCGTAGCGTGCTTGAGCCCATTCCGACTCTTCTAGGCCGGATTCTGCTATTATCCTCTGAGAAGGAACTTCTACCTCAAATGGGAGTACTGCCTCCATCCCATAAACCAAGGAATACGGCGTTGCCCCAGTAGAAGTTCGCACCGAGGTTCTGTATCCGTGTAGGGCGAAAGGCAACATCTCATGGCAATCTTTGTATGACACTGTCATCTTTTGAACAATCTTCTTAATATTCTTATTCGCAGCCTCTACAGCCCCATTCATCTTTGGCCTATAAGGGGTAGAGTTATGATGCTGGATCTTGAAGTCCTCGCACATCTCCTGCATCATCTTATTGTTCAGATTGGTGCCATTGTCAGTAATGATCTTCCTCGGGAGTCCGTATCGACAAATCAGCTCCTTCTTTATGAATCTAACTACCACATTCCTTGTGACATTAGTATAAGAAGCTGCTTCGACCCATTTGGTGAAGTAATCTATCGCCACAAGAATAAAGCGGTGACCATTCGACGCTTTGGGTTCGATGGCCCCAATGACATCTATTCCCCACATGGAAAAAGGCCAAGGGGCGGACATAACATTCAGAGGATGTGGCGGAACATTGACATTGTCCGCGTATGCCTGACATTTATGACATTTCCTGACATGAGCACAGCAATCGCTTTCCATGGTGAGCCAATAATAACCGGCCCTAAGGATTTTTCGGGCCATAGCATGCCCATTGGCATGTGTCCCAAAGGAACCCTCATGGATCTCCTCAATCATGAAGTTCGCCTCTTTGGCATCTACGCATCGTATGAGGGTCATGTCGTGGTTTCGTTTGTACAGGATGGTACCACTTACAAAGAAACCAGTAGCCAATCTCCTCAACGTCCTTTTGTCATTGTTAGAAATCCCTGGTAGGTATTCTTTGTTCTCGACATACTGCTTGATGTCGAAATACCACGGTTTCCTATCCCGCTCTTCCTCTATTGCATAACAATATGCCGGCCTGCCTTGAGATTTGAATTCGATGTACGGCAGATCCCCGTGTGGGGCAAGTTGAAACATGGATGCCAGGGTGGCTAATGCATCAGCCATTTGATTCTCTTCCCGAGGTATGTGGTGGAAGGAAATGTCGTCAAAGTACTTGGCTAACCTCAAGATGTGAGTTTGATAGGGTATCAACTTCGGATCCCTAGTTTCCCATTCTCCTTTCAACTGGCGTATCACCAAAGCTGAGTCCCCATACACCTTGAGTAGTTTTACATCAAAATCAATGGCCGCCTGAACCCTGAGGGCGCATGCTTCGTACTCGGCCATATTGTTGGTACAATCAAAACCTAGCCTAGCCGTGAAAGGAATACACTGATCATCCGGGGATACAAGGACTGCCCCTACTCCATGGCCCAAAGCATTAGATGCCCCATCGAAGCAAACAATCCATTTGTCTATGTCCTCGTGCGTCCGCTTCTCTTCAAACAAGGCCATGATATCTTCATCTGGGAACTTGGGGTGCATCGGCCGATAATCCTGGAGGGGTTGCTGGGCCAAATAATCTGCTAAGGCACTTCCCTTTACCGCTTTTTGGGTGACGTAAACGATATCGAATTCAGATAATAATACCTGCCACCTAGCGATTCGTCCCGTGAGGGCCGATTTTTCAAAGATGTATTTCACGGGATCCATTTTGGAAATAAGCCACGTGGTATGGCTGAGCATATACTGCCTAAGCCGATGTGATGCCCATACCAGAGCACAACACGTCCTTTCTAGCATTGAGTAATTCATCTCACATGCGGTAAACTTATTGCTCATATAGTAAATGGCTTGTTCCTTTTTCCCAGAATCATCATGCTGACCCAACACGCACCCCATAGACTCGTCCAACACGGTCATGTATAGGAAAAGAGGTCTTCCTGTTACAGGTGGCATGAGCACCGGGGGATTTGCAAGACTTTGTTTGATCTTCTCGAAGGCCTCTTGGCAGTCACTGTTCCACAGGACCGCCTGGTTCTTACGTAATAGCTTTAAAATGGGCTCACAGGTAGGGGTGAGTTGCGAGATAAATCTCGCGATATAATTCAACCTGCCCAAAAACCCCCGAACCTGCTTCTCCGTGCGTGGTTCCGGCATTTCAAGGATGGCCTTCACTTTCTCGGGATTTATATCTATCCCTTTCTGACTTACGATAAATCCTAACAGCTTCCCCGACTTCACCCCAAAGGTGCATTTGGTTGGGTTTAGTTTTAATTGGTATTTCCACAACCTTCCCAACAGCTTACGCAGATTGACAAGGTGTTCGGCCTCAGTCCGAGACTTGGCAATCATGTCATCTACGTAGACCTCTATTTCCTTATGCATCATATCATGGAACAACGCCACCATGGCACGCTGATAGGTTGCCCCAGCATTTTCAGCCCGAAGGCCATCACTTTATAGCAGAATGTTCCCCATAGGGTGACGAAAGTGGTCTTCTCTACATCTTCGGGTGCCATCTTTATTTGATTATGCCCCGAGAAACCATCCATAAATGAGAAAAAGGCGAATTTGGCTTTATTATCTACCAATATATCAATGTGTGGCAGGGGAAAATTGTCTTTAGGACTGGCTCGGTTCAAGTCCCAGTAGTCTATACACATTCGAACCTTGCCGTTCTTTTTCGGGACTGGGACAATGTTGGCCACCCACTCCGGGTACCACGCCACAGCTAAGAAACCTGTATCAAACTGCTTCCTTACTTCTTCTTTAATTTTTAAAGACATCTCGGGTTTCATTCTTCGTAACTTTTGCTTAACCGTGGAAGACCCAGGATTCAAAGGCAACTTATGCTGCATAATGCCGGCATCCAGACCGGGCATGTCTTGATATGACCACGCAAAGACATCTTGATACTCTTCAAGAAGGGTTATCAAGCCTTGGCGGATAGGCGCGGTCATATCGGTTCCTACCTTTACTTCTTTCTTTTCCTCCGTGGTCCCCAAGTTTACCAATTCGGTTTCTTCTTGGTGAGGCTTCATTTCACGTTCTTCCTGAGCGACCAACCTCTCCAACTCAGGTGACAGGACGTCCTCTTCCTCTTCCTCATTTATCGTTTGGCTTATATCTCGATCGAAATCGATTGTCACACCCTCGTTGTTAGGATCCTCAAAGAATCGACCCTCATATCTATACCAAACAAGACAAAAGAAACAAAAACACGCAAAATGATATGAGAAAAGGTGGAGCCGCAAGAACAGATGAAACAGGATCTCTTTGTTTATTTAATAAGGTAGGTTTCACAAAACAAAAGAGAAAGTAAATCTATAGGCTCTAATTACATTGAATCAGCGGTATAGACTTATGACTGGCTTATCACGCGCCAGTTCCCTACTTGGGAATCGGGGTGGCATGGTTGCACAAAACTTGGTGGGTCTTGAGGGAACTCCTCTTCTATTGCGGCCACCTCCTCCTCGGACACCATTCCAGCGCTGGTGAAACACTGGCTAATACGGCCGGGCAATACCCTATCTGCCCGAAATCTTGACGGCACGTTCCTCCTCCCCGGCATACCGGGCTCATACCCTAATCCATACTTGTATGGATTTCCCTTGATATCGACCACATCGGCATTCCCGAGGCAGTCCTTGCCTAGACCCATTCTGGGCTCAAATCCGTTCCTGAGCATAACACGCGCCACCATTATGGCCGCTTTGGAGAGAGAAGGTAGCGACGAACTCGGTTCCACAGAGGCGCAGCTTACCACCTCAAAGGATTGGAAAGCCGTTTCGAATGATTCTTCCGCCACTTCTACGTACGGTGCGGAGGAGGGGCAGCTCACTAACATATCCTCTTCACCCGACACTATCACTAAAAGTCCACCCACTGTGAACTTCAATTTCTGGTGAAGCGTTGAAGGGACCACTCCCAGGGCATGAATCCAAGGTCTTCCCAAGAGGCATCTATAGGCGGAATTTATATCCATTACTTGAAACACCACGTTGCAAGTGTGGGGGCCTATCTGAATGGGAATGTCGATTTCCCCCATCACTTCCCGCCGAGTACCATCAAAGGCTCGCACCACCATCGAGCTTGATTTTAAACGCGACGCACTAAAAGGCAGCTTTTCCAAAGTGGTCTTCGGCATTACATTTAAACTCGATCCATTGTCGATAAGTACCTTTGCGACAACGTGGTCCATACATCTCACTGACACATGTAGAGCCTTGTTGTGTCCTCTCCCCTCAACGGGAATCTCTTCTTCCGCAAACGCGATATAATTGTTGGTGGTTATATGATTAACGATGCCTTCGAAACCCTCCACCGAGATATCATGTGCTACATGGGCATTGTTAAGGACCTTCATCAACAGCGCACGATGAGGCTCGGAGTTTATGAGTAGTTCAAGCAAAGAGATCCTTGTCGGAGTTTTATTCAGTTGCTCGACTACCTTAAACTCACTTTGTTGGATGAGGCGAAGGAACTCATGGGCCTCTTCCAAAGTCACCGTCTTACCTTGAAGACCTTCTTTCTTTTCAGCCCCTCTTACCACTGGAGGATCTACTTCTTTCGAGGGGGTGGCTATGTCTGTGGGCTCTTGGATCATGGGCGCTTTCCCTTTGGAGGGCAATTCCGCCGGGTGAGGGGAAGCGAACACCCGACCACTGCGGGTTACGCCAGTGAGGCCGGTGATGTTGGTTACCTTAGCTGATATGGAGTCAACTTCGGTTGCAATTCTTTCGCTGGACGCGGGAGGGGTATACTTCCACGGAACGGCCTTATTACTTTGATATGCAAATGGCGTTGGCTTGGGCGCCGCCCGGGGGTATATGGGTGTGGAGCCGGTCCCTTTTCTAGTAAAACATATCACTAGGGCCTTGGGGGTTAGAGGAGCCCTCTTCTCTTCCGACTGCATGCAAATTTGTGGTTCTTCCCTCCCTCCTATGGACACTTCAAGCTGCCCCCAGTCCATGAGCCGCGGGACAGGTTTCCATGTCGTGCGACTCCCCTAGGTGAAACAAACATTCGTCCCTTTCGCCTCCGCCACGGGAGACCATGCATGCCGCTTGCAGTGATTGATAGATGAAGCGTCTAGAAGTAGCTACCTCTCCTAACCTCTTTGCTCGCGATGGCCCTTCCTCTTCGACGGCGTTCACGCTTGCCCCTCCATGACTAGCTAGCGGGTTGGTTCTAACATTTGGGCCTTCCTCTTGAAACGATAGCCAACCGGCACTGATTAGATGTCGTACCTTATATTTGAACGGGAGGCAGGAGTCAATGTTGTGTCCGGGAACTCCACTATGGTACGCACACTTGGCACCCGGGTCATACCACTAGGGGTAGAGTGGTTGGAGGACCTTCCCGAGTATGGCCACCACCAAATGATTCTCCAATAATGAAGGCCATAACTCGGAGTATGCCATAGGAATAGGAGGGAAGTTGTCTTTCGGGGGCGGGTGCTGTGCATATTTATAGGTCGCGACGGGGGCTGTACTATTAACTGGCCGGGGAGCGACTGGAGCTGTGCATTGGGCCGACGCTCTTTCTGCTGCGGGTGGTCCTTTTACTTGAGTCGGGAGGGAATTCCCGGCTCGGATTAAAAAATTTGGGGGATTGGGCTGGTATGAGCTTTGGATATTTTGGGGTGCTTTCATCCACGTCGGGGCGGTGGTGACCACGTGGGCGTCTCCTTCCTTTTTCCTCGCGCCCACTACTGGGGCTCTTCTGTTGTTGTTGGGGGCCACATTGGAAGCATATTCGAACTTGCCTTTTCGTAGTCCAGATTCAATCCTTTCTCCGGTGAAGACGAGATCCGCAAAGTTAGTTGGCATGTAGCCTATCAGCTTTTCATAGTAGAACGTGGGTAACGTATCTACCATAATTGTGATCATCTCCCTTTCCGTCATGGACGGTACGACTTGGGCTACGAGATCTCTCCATCTTTGGGCATATTCCTTAATGGACTCATGCTCTCGCTTAGTCATACTCTGAAGCTGGTTCCGATCGGGAGCCATATCCGTATTGTACTGGTACTGCCTAATGAAGGCAGTTGCCAAGTCCTTCCATGATCGGATCTGGGAAGCTTCCAGATTGGTATACCATGCTACAGCTGCTCCGGCCAAGCTGTCTTGAAAGAAATGGACCAACAACTTTTTGTCCGCAGAATACGCCCCCATTTTTCGGCAATACATCCGAAGATGCCCTTTCGGACATGTCGTCCCTTTGTACTTATCAAAGTCCGGTACTTTGAACTTGGGAGGAATGACGATATTGGGTATGAGACATAAGTCCGCTAGATCCGAGAATGGGTAATTGCCGAGGCCCTCGACTGCTCTTAACCTCTCTTCAAGCGCCTCAATCTTTCCCTTATCTTCCACGAAGGGAACAGATTCTTTTACGAGTGTGGGTGAAGTCGGGATATGGCGGACTATGTTTGGTTGGGGTAATTCATGGGGGGATGGATCTTTGAGGTGGAGCAGGGGACCGAGATGGGTATCTCCTTCCTCATTGTCTTGCCCGGGATAGTCGTCATAAGGTGGGAGCTGCCCCTCGAAAGTAGGGGCTTGGCTTAAATCTTCCGGGGTGGCACAGGGAGTGAAGTCCGGAGGCAAGCCATAAGGATAAGCTTGCGGGCTATACCTTCGACCAAACACTGCCGTGTTTCTGTCTCGGCCCGGATTTAAGGCGGGCTGCAGCACCGGCTCCGCTTCCCTAACTGTACTGGAGGCGGTTGCCGTGGCTTTATCCTCTATAGTTTTCTGGAGATTTAACATGACCACCGAGATGGAAGCCATTTGATCTTTTAAGGCCGATAGATCGCCTTCATCTGTTCCTGCACGCCCTCTTCATTATCCATTTTTTTGGATCGAGTGTTATAGGGGTGCCTTGGTGTTTTCTTAGTTATGATGAAATTCCTAAAGAAATAAACAACGGTGAGTATGCCACCAAAACATGAATATGAAAATGAATGATCGGAGCACTTGGATCCACCCCAAGGGTTTTTTAGATAACATGATGAGTTCAGAACTTCTCTTTTTTATAAAAATAACAAAGCTTTCATCTAGCCAAGATTATACAAAGGTGTTACAAGAGAACCTAACGGTTTCTAATTATGTGGGCCATCAAATCTATCATGTCTTGACAGTAATTGATTAGCCCATGAATCTCCTCGGGGGCCGTACACACTTCGGCCATGGCTTTTGCTTTGGCTAATAGACGCGGGAGGTCTTGACTTCCATTCAAGGTCAAGGCGAACCTATCCATCCACATAGTCGCTTCTTGATGTAATGCATCAATCACCCTCCCTCTTGCTTCTTTTTCGGCATACACTTGTGCAAAATCCTCCACTAGCTTTTGTTCATGGGCCACAGACTGGTTCAACTCTTCCTTGTATTGCCCTATGATAGCTAGCATGCTTTGCTTCGTGGCTTCCAAGTGTTGAGCCAAACTCCTCTTGGATCTTGCGCACGCAGCTAACTCTTCTTTTAAGATCATGCCATGCACCCGTGACCAGTCTCTTTCCTCTCTTCGGAGCTTGAGCTCATTGTTGCTACCCCACAATGCTCCTCGGAATTTCTCTCGGCCATATTCCTCCTTGCGGGCCCTTTTAGTTTCTTGTTCAAGGGCTCTTGCAGTGGCCGCATTTTCCTCTTGTAACTCGGTGCACTCTTTCCGGATGTGTGTAGCGGCAGATTTGAACTTCTCCTTGGCGAGTCTCGCCTTCCCTAGCTCTAATTTGAGAGCTTGGACTTCTTCATCTTCCTCCGGAGCTTCGAAGTTCTCCTCATTGATAACTTTCAATTTGGAGAGCCAATCTAACCCTTGCGTGTGAACTCTTAGCCATCCATGATAACCACCGATGACGCCGTTTTGGATGCCTCTAAGCTCCTTGTCTTTCTTCAACGGACTTCTCCACGCCTTGTGGACTCTTTGTATCACCTGGAGACTTTGCGCGCCTAGATCCCTCACAAGGAAAGGCGAGAGACTTTCTTCGGTTGGCGCTCCCCTCATGGGGTACCCTAGCTGTCTTATGCTGAGTGCGGGATTATAATTAATACAACCCCTAGTCCCTATCAATGGAACATTAGGGTAGTCCCCACACGAGAAGAGAACTCCTTCCTTGCCTTCCTTCCAACGAGGAAACCAATTGATTGCGTTGCCTCCTATTCCAGCCAAATGTTGGTCCCAATCGACTCTTTCTTTTTCGGCGCATGAGTGATAGCTTTGAAGCGGACACGGGTGTCTTGTGTCTTGTTGGAATAGGTGTGAAACCAACCACACACAGAGAGCGGGTAAACAACAGACAATCCGTGCACTGTTTTTCTCACATCTCCGGTCAAAGGTATCAAACAAATCTGCCAAGATAGCCACCACTGGACTCTCCTTGCTATGGTGATACGCGAGGAAAGCGTCAATGGCAGCTAAGTCCACCAAACCGTCCACGTTCGGAAAGAGGACAACCCCAAAAATCAACAAAGCTAGTATATCCGCAAACGGGCCCCACTTCTCTTGGCTCGCCATATCCCTTGCCTTGCCTTCCAAGTATTTCCGTGGCAAGCCCACTACGCCATTGCGAGTTTGCTTCATGCGATCCAACTCTCTTGCCGAATCCCCGACCACAGCTGCAATCTTGCTCAAGGAGGGAAGAAACCCGGAGAAAAGATACGATTTTCTCCCCCCAAGAGGGCATCCTAGTATCTCCTCAAACTCTTCAATAGTCGGTACCATTTGGAAGTCCCCAAACATGAAGCACCTCAACGGCTGGTCATAGTATTGGGCGAGGGATATGACAGCCTCCGTAAATACCTCCGCCGCGGTCAAATCTAGAATCTTTCCGTACACTTTGCGAAAGGCTTGCCTTTGGAGAGGTCCCATCAATCGTCCAAATTCCTTGAGGTTGGTGACATCTAGACTTTTAACCTTGACTTGATAAAACCTTTTGCCGTTTTGATTTGTCCCCATCATTTACCTAAAAAAGGGGTGGATCAAGACTCCGACATGAATGATGCAATGCGTATGCATGAAACGGAAAGAAAACAACACAAAGGGATAATTCACACATACGAGACTGCAGGGATCCAATTTTAATGCTACGTTTTAGGCATGATGGCGCCTCAACGTAGTATTAAAAAGGTCACGTATTACCCTAAAGAAACCAAACATCACTAGCAAAACTATAAACTGGTGCTATTTACCAAAAAAAATGCATGAGAACGAATGGCACGGAGTGTGTTTTCTCTTTTGCCCCTATTTGGGAAGGACAATATCTAGGGGTCTCTAATAACTACTCACCAACAATTCATAACTCACACGACTATTTTCTAGAGGTATCATCACTCAAGATAACAATATTGTGGCGGTATGGAATACCAGCGACAACACATTATAAAGAGAGAAAGCTCTAGACGAGGTTTCACTATTATCAAGCAAGTCGGAGACCTAGCATGATAATAGATTCACCTCCACTCCTTAAATTCCCATGAACCCGGGTATAGGGCCCCTTTTTTACTCAAACCCGTGGGTGCTTAGTGAAAAAATGTGAAAAAGACAGCAGTTATTACACTTTACATAGTTCAATAAATGCACACACAAGGTTTCACAATTCCACAATTCCTTAGAATAGGCCTAACTCACAAAAAGGTCCCCAGTGGAGTCGCCAACTGTCGCAACGTGCCCTTTTGTGGGTGAGCGGGGGCGAGGCTCACGGGTGCGCTTTCCAAAGGAGGAAAGGTGCGCGGAGTTGCCACCAACGTTTATTTGTGGAAAACATCGGGAAAACCGAAGGAAACCGGTCAAAATGAAAATTCTAAGTTCGGGAGTTGTATTTATGTTTGATGAAGGTATTAGCACCTCTCACGTTTGTCTCAAAGGACAATAGCCTATTTTTTAGAATTGTGGAAATTGTGTTATCTTAACTTTTATTTTTTGAGGTCGACAAAAGCAGGGCTCTTGCTCCTATGTACCCTCCATCAAAGAGGAAATCAGACCTACGTAGTTCTTTCTTATGCGTGAATCAAGTGATTCTTTTTACTTGAAAGGTGATCACTTAAAGGTGTTGGGCCTTTAAAAATGATCCATTTAACTTGGTAAGAAAAAGCTGAGATAAAACTTTCAAATCCCTTTTTTAGTGATTTTTGGTGGACGAGCTTGACTTGGCGAATTGATTTTAGCCTTAGTTTCGCTTTAGTTATTAGTCAATTCAATTAAGAATGAGAAATTCCAAAGAGAAAACGTCCGATTGATTTTTTTCGCTTCATTTTACTAAAAGATATTTTTTCCGATTATTATATTATTATCTTACCTCTTTTTTGATTTCCAACGTGGTTACGGCACGACCGAACGGTCGGAATTCATTTTAATCGAAATTAACGGATGATACAATTCAAACGATCGGTGGAAATTTGCTTTATTTTTAGATTTAGGCGAGAAATTACTTAAATAAATGACTTAAGCACGTCAAAAGGGGGTATAGAAAGCGAATGAAAACGAGAATAAAAATACATGAAACAAAATGTGGACCACCACGGGTACATAGAATGAATTGAAAAGCTCGGCTTGAGGTACTTACCCGTTGAAGACTGAAGAAAACGAAGAACGAACGATGAATGTTGAAGAACGGTCGAGAATCTTTGCGTAATTACTCACGGAAACGTTACGGAAACGTTACGGAAGCGCCTCGGCTTGGATTTTCTTCACGGAAATAATTTTCCTCAGCAACTTCGAGAGAATGAGAAGTGCCAAGAAGGCTGAACCCCTTCTCCCTTCACTCCTCCCCCTATTTATAGCAAAATAGGGGAGGAGCTTGCCACCCAGCTCGCCCAGGCGAGCAAGGTTGCTTCCTCCAGAAGCAACAGCCTTCTGGAGGAAGAATCTGGAAGGCCCAAGTGGGCCTGATTGCTATTTGTATCCCCCCTTTTTACTAAATGCACCCCCTCTACCTTTTTTTGGTAATTCTTTTTCCGTAAAGTTACGAAAATTTACGAATTTCGTAACGATACTTATTTTCCTTCCGCAAGATTACGAGTCCTTACGGATTATGTATTTACTCTTTTTTAGCTTTCGAAGAAGTTACGAAAACTCACGGATTGCGAAAAATACCTCCTTTCGATTTCCATCACATCACAGAATTTTCACGGATCGCGTAAGCCTGCTTCCTTTTGATTTTCGGCACGTCTCGGGACTTCACATATTATGCAACATAGGGTGCCAAACATCTCGAAGCGGCCAATCAATGGTTATACATCATGAAATTATAATCCCCGGATGAAATTAGGGTATGACAAAGAGTACATCCCTTGTGGATCTTTGCTTGTAAAGGATTCTACAAGGTTGAAAAGAAATCTCAAGGACCGCAGGTCGCTTGGGAACTGGATGTAGGCATGGGTTGTTGCCGAACCAGTATAAAACTCATGTGTTTGTCTTCTTCTTCCCTAAACTCTTTAATTTCCGCTGTTCACTTTAATTACCTCTTTTACTTTTGATTAAGTTTATATTTCTGTTCTTGACTTTCTTAACAACATAGTAAAAGCCTAAGAAGGGTAAATTTTAATTAGTAAAGGTCTAGTAATAATTAATTCAACCCCCCCTTCTTAATTATTCCGAGACCACTTGATCCAACACCCTACCTACATTATGGAGCCCTAAATACAAGGCTAAAAAAATAATGAAATCCTAATCTAATATGTACCAGGATAAGTGGGCTCATACTTAGCCCATGAGCCTGAAATCTATCCTAAGGCTCATGAGAACCCTAGGGCTTTCTCTTACATCTCTGGCCTAATTCTTGGAGTCTTCTATCCAATGCCCTTAGGGGGTAGGATTGCATCATCACCCTGTTTCATCCTGATTTGGTGATAATCACTTTTAAGATTTATTTTTGAAAAGATATTGGCTCCATGCAACTCATCAAGCAAATCATCAAGTCTAGGAATAGGGTGCCTATACTTTACAGTAATGTTGTTGATGGCCCTGCAATTTGTACACATTCTCCACTTACCATCCCTTTTAGGCACTAACAACACTGGCATAACACAAGGCCTTAGGCTCTCTTGGACAAAGCCCTTCTCCAACAATTCCTTAACCCGAGACTCTATCTCCTTAGTCTCGTGAAGGTTAGGCTTATAGGCTGGCCTATTAGGAAGGCTTGCTCCTGGGACTAAGTCTATTTGGTATTCTATTCCCTTAAGAGGAGGTAGCCCGGGGGTATCTCTTTAGGAAATATATCACCAAATTCATGTAAGAGTTCTAGGACCTTTGGGGGTAAGGTCTCAAATGTAGGAATTGCGGCAGTGCTAAGGGAGGTTTCCTTTGATAGGAAAAGGTAGAAGGATTGTTTAAGAAGGAGTGCTCTTTTGATATCACCTTTTGTTGCAAAATGATTTTCCTTCTTAACAATCTTCTTGGAGGAATCCTTTTCCTCTTTTCCCTCCCCTTGGCCTTTGAAGACAAGGCCTTACTATCCTTCTTTTTCTATTGTTTTTCTAATTTTTCTTCCGCATCCTTCTTATCTTTGGTAGTTAGTTGATCTTTGGCCACCTGTGGAGGTGCTTGAGGATGCAACACAAACTTTGTTCCAAGGTTGGTGAGGGTTATCTCATTAGATAGGCCATTATAGATGATTTTCGTATCATATTGCCATTGGTTACCTAAGAGAAGGTGTCTTGCCTCCATAGGAACTACATCCCAAATCACTTCATCCTTATATGTTCCAATGGAGAAGGGCACTTTCACTTGTTGATTGACTATCATCTCCCCTGACCATTTAAAGGTCCCTTTCTTCTTGGGGGTAGATTTCTTCACTAGATTCTTCCCTTTTTGCTTCTTCACTGTCACTAGAGGATTGTGAAATAGTAGCCTCATCTTGGCTACTATAAATGTCTTGGCCCCTCATAATCATGCTGAGTCATTGAGAAGTAATATGTCATCTTCCTAGACATTTAAAACACTTTATAGAGCTAGTCTTCTCTTGCATACTAGCCTTAGGGGGTTGTTTTTCTATTGTCTTCCCCTTATCATTTTTGGGCTTAGAAGGTGTAGCCCCTAAGATGCCTTGACCTTGGTCTTTCTTTGGATAAGAGTCACAGCCATAAGATTTTGAAGTAGGCTTCCTTTTAAGTTGTTGCTCTACCCTTATGCAAAGTTGGACTAAGTCATCTAAGTCCCTATATGGAAGGAGCTCAACTTTGTCCCTCACCTCCATATTATGTCCACTATGGAACCTAGCAATACTTGTTCTTTCCTCCTCCCTAAGCCCATCTCTCAAAAGGAGTAGTTCCATTTGTTGCCTATACTCTTCAACACTCATACTCCCTATAGAAGCAAGCTTCATGATGATGAATCAAGATTGATTCAAGTTGTTTTGATGGTAACAAAGATGATGACAAAAATCCCAAGAGAATGATTTCAAGATTGAGTCAAGAATAATTCCCAAGAGAATGATTTCAAGATTGAGTCAAGAACAATTCAAGAATCAAGAGAAATTTGATTTCAATAATCAAGAATCAAGGATAATCAAGATCAAGATTCAAGAATCAAGAGAAGACTCAATCAATATAAGTACTAAAAAGTTTTTCAAAACATTGAGTAGCACATGAAGTTTTCACAAAATCTTTTACCAAAGAGTTTTTACTCTCTGGTAATCGATTACAGTAAACTGGTAATCGATTACCAATGGCAAAGTTTGTTTTCAAAAGCTTTCAACTGAATTTACAATGTTCCAATTAATTTCAAAATGGTGTAATAGATTACAAGATATTGGTAATCGATTACCAGTGTGTTTGAACGTTGAAATTCAAATTCAATTGTGAAGAGTCACATCCTTTCACAAAAATGCTAGGCGGATCTTTAGAGTGTTCGGATGACCACATTTAAGGTTCCCAACAAAACACTAACTATCCTAAAGTAAAATTGCCTAAAATTATTACACACAAATGGAAGTTTGGTAACCTATTGGAGGCTCCCAACACACTTCCAATGAAAGGACTTTTTGTTACAAAAGGTGAAAGCAATGAAGGTAAGTAAATTGTCAATTACAAAATTACAAAAAAATCCTCAATTTTGGTGGTTGTTCTCTCTTTGGTGTTTCACTCAATTTGGAGTGCTTCTTAGTCCAATAGCTCTTAAGGTGGTTGGCCCCTTGCTTCTTGACTCAAATTCTTCAATTGATGGCACCAATCCTCCTTTCCAATTCCCTATATGGCAACTCACAAACAAGGAAACAAAGAGACAAGCAATAACCAAAGACAAAAAAAAATGAAATGAATGATAAACCAATAGAGTCTTAGCAAGACAAATTTTCAAGGATTATTCAACAATTAAAGCAATAAAAGCACATAAAAGCAAGCTAGGACTCAAAGAGAAACCTAAAATGGCTCTAGAGTATAGTAAAAAAAGCTAAAAAAAAGACTCAAGATACCTCTTGTTTTGACACTTATTTTCACACTACTTTTCTATTGAAATTTTAGAACTAAGATTGGTCTATAATAGGCACTGATTATAGAACAAATTTTGAGCTAAAACAACAAGCACACTTTCCTTTCACTTTGTTTTCCTAGACACTGATTTTCCTGCCAACTTGTATGATTTTTCTTATTTTTTCCTTTTATCCAAATCACTTGGTTCTTTTTTTTTTTGGTCTAATTTCAGCTCAAAATTCGCAATGACCAATTCCTGATAATTTTTGCAAGTTCGTATGTTCAAGCTACCAGCACCAGGGATTTCAAACTTCGAATTTTTTAAGCATTGTATATTGATTGCCCTAGGTTTACTTTCAACTTTTCTATGTATGTTAAACTCACTAGGCTTGTTTACCACATCTTTAGGAGTCCAACATTCACTTAGGACCAAAATTTAAGCCAGCAATTCAATCACCAAAACTCAAATTCACAATAGACACAATCATAAGGAAATCTAAAAGTTCAAGAAAAGGTTCACAATCAAAGACTCTTTAAGAATTATGCATGAACATGTTAAGGACTAATTAACATGCAAGATTTAACTCAAATCAAATAATAGGCTAAAAAAAATTCATACACTCATGAACGAATGAGTTAGACAAAGAAACAAGAAAAATAAAATTAAGCACAACATAAGGAATCTTATGTGATGCAATCCTACCCTGCAAGAGCATTGGATAGAAGACTCCAAGTAAATTGGGCTAGAGATGCAAGAGAAGGTCCTAGGGTTTTCATGAGCCTTATGGTAGATTTCGGGCCCATGGGCTAAGTATGAGCCCACTTATCTTTGTACATATTAGGATTTCATTATTTTTTGTCCTTGTAATTAGGGCTCCATAATGTAGGTAGGGTACCCTAGAAATATAGGATTTTTCAGCCCTTGTATTTTAGGACACCTAGACTAGTTTTTGTATTAGGGGTAGTTTTGTAATTTCACATGCATTAAGTGAATATTTGGTGTGTGTTGGGAAATAAATTTAATTGAATTGGGAGAAGCCCAATCCAATTAAATTTTAGAGGGGGAGGTGAGCATTTGCTTGCTACACCCCAATGCCACATCATATAGTCACACTTTGTGCATGTCCTTCATGCTTTACATGCTTCATGACACCTAAACACACTTAGTGGAGAATCTTGGATTTGATCTTGGATTAGTGGGCTGAACCATATCTGAAACTCACTAATCATAATTGCTTGATCTTGGATTAGTTTTTTTTTACTCTACTCTAGAGCCATTCTAAGTTTCTCTTTGAATCCTAGCTTGCTTTTATATTCTTTTCATTGCTTTAATTGTTTAATAATCCTTGAAAATTTGTCTTGTTAAAAATCTATTGGTTTAGCTTTTATTTCATTTTTTTGGTCTTTGGTTATTGCTTGTCTCTTTGTTTCCTTGTTTGTGAGTTGCCATATAGGGAATTGGAAAGGAGGATTGGTGCTATTCCTTGAAGAATTTGAGTCAAGAAGCAAGGGGAAAGCCATCTTAAGAGCTATTGGACTAAGAAGCACTCCAAATTGAGTGTATCACCAAAGAGAGAAAAACCACCAAAATTGAGGACCTTTATGTAATTTTGTAATTGACAATTTACTTACTTTCATTGCTTTCAAATTTTGTAACAAAAAGGCCTTTCATTGGAAGTAAGTTGGGAGTCTCCAATAGGTCACCCTACTTCCATTTGTGTGTAATAATTTTAGGCAATTTGTCCCTTAGGATTGTGAGTGTTTTGTTGGGAACCTTAAATGTGGTCATCCAAACACTCTTAGGATTCACCTAGTTTACATTTCTTGCTTACTTTCATAGCTTATTTCCTTTACCTTCCATTGTCAAACCGCCTAGATAGCTTACCTTTTACCAATTAGTTGTTACCTTAACTTTCACACTTCTTTTAGTGTTTATTTTGGCTAGTTTCAACCATGGATTCTTTTACCTTATGTTTTTCAAACTCCTAACAAGAAAGACCCGCAACTTAGGAACAAACATGAGTCATCATTCATCTAGTGTTAATGGCGATGGTACTAGTCATAAAGACCCTTTATCTAGAATCTTAGATAAGTTGAGTTCCCTTAAGTTATGGAAAGAAAAACAAGAGAGAAAAGAAAAAGGAAAAAAAAGAATGGAAGAAATAAGTCAAGATGAAAGAAAGAAAATAAGAGAGGAAGAAAGAAGAAAAATAATGAAAGAAATGAAAAGAGAAAAACATGCCTCCTATAGTAGTCATAACTCTTGCAAGAGCCTAAGTAAAGAACTTCGTGACTATTACGAAGGAAGGCATAGGTTACATCTTAGACCTCACTCCCATAGGAGAGAAAAGGAAAGAAAGCCTCACGAGGCTAACATTAACCTCCCATACTTCCATGGGAAGGACAATGTAGAGACTAACTTAGATTGGGAAATAAGGGTAGAGCAAAAACTTAAAAGAAAGTCTACTTTAAAATCTTATGGCTCTCACTCTTATCCAAAGAAAGACCAAGGTCTAGGCATCTTAGGGGCTCCACCTTCTAAGCCCAAAGATGATAAGGGGAAGACAACAGAAAAGCAACCCCCTAAGGCTAGTATGCAAAAAAAGGACTAGCTCTATAAAGTGCTTTAAATGTCTTGGAAGAGGACACATTACTTCTCAATGCCCCACCAAGAAAACCATGATTATGACGGGCCAAGACATTTATAGTAGCCAAGATGAGGCTACTACTTCACCTTCCTCTAGTGAACGTGTAGAAGCAAAATGGGAAGAATCTAGTGAAGAAATCGACCCCCAAGAAGAAGGACAACCATTAATGGTTAAGGAGTGTAAGGAGGTAAGTGTCTCCTCCAATAGGTTAGCTAAGAAGGAAATTCATTTTACAATAAAGACAAACATTAAAGAAACTTCCCCTCTTATAAAACCTCCACATTTTCTCCTTTGTAAAAAGATACTTGTTAGCATTGCCACACCTCTTGGGCTTGAGTTTATTCCTCAAGTAAAGGAGTTGTTGGATGAGGATTTGGTTCGCAAGAGCTTAAATCCTTGTGCTTTGTTGGTGCCCAAAATAGGTATTGTTAGGCACCAAATCCCTAAAATAGGTGGTATGATGAATGTTTTGAGTGGTGCAACCCTCTTTTATAAAATCACTCATGCACCCAACATCTTCATGTGGCACACCTTAGGTTTGTCATACTTTTTGGTAGGAATAATCAACATGAAAATACAGAAAAATGTATGTTTTATTGCATTACTTTTATTAATTTTTTAAATAGTGATCAAGGGGTTCCCATGAACCCTAAGAGAATAAAGGTCATTCCTGAGTGGCCCACTCCACCAAGTATAGGAAAAATTTGGGACTTCCATGACTTGAGAAACTTTTACAAAAGGTTTGTCCCATATTTTTCTATACTTGTAGCACCACCCATTGAGTTGGTGAGGAACCATGTTCCTTCATGGGAAGATGCTTGGGAAATGGGTTTTTAGACCTTACCTTACTTCAACATACCAAACACGACTAATATATATGTTTTGTTCTTGTTACAAGTGTTGAGGAAAAAAGCCCAGAGTTTCAAGAACCTCGGGATTTGAGGTCAAATCCATTTCAAGGGGGAGGGAATGATGCAATCCTACCCCGCAAGGGCATTGGATAGAAGACTCCAAGTAGATTGGGCCAGAGATGCAAGAGAAGGCCCTAAGGTTCTCATGAGCCTTAGGGTAGATTTCGGGCCGATGAGCTAAGTATGAACCCACTTATCTTTGTACATATTAGGATTTCATTATTTTTTGTCCTTGTATTTAGGGCTCCATAATGTAGATAGGGTATCCTAGAAATATAGGATTTTTCAGCCCTTGTATTTTAGGACACCTAGACTAGTTTTTGTATTAGGGGTAGTTTTGTAATTTCACATGCATTAAGTGAATATTTGATGTGTGTGTTGGGAAATAAATTTAATTGGATGGGGAGAAGCCCAATCCAATTAAATTTTAGGGGGGGGGGGTGAGCATTTGCTTGCTACACCCCATTGACACATCATATAGTCACACTTTGTGCATGTCCTTCAAGCTTTACATGCTTCATGACACCTAAGCACACTTAGTGGAGAATCGTGGACTTGATCTTGGATTAATGGGCTGAACCATATCTGAAATTCACTAATCATAATTAGTGAAATTTTGGCTCCAAAATTTGGCTCCACAAATTCAATTTCAAATTCAAGTGAAATTTGAATAGAAAGTCAAATTTGCCTCCAATTTTGTGTGACACTTAGGCTACAAATAGAGGCTATGTGTGTGCATTTTTCCAACTTTGATCATTTGAGAATTAAACTTCAAAGTTCAGACTTCTTTAGAGGCACTAAATTTCGTGCTCTTCTCTTTCTCTGCCTTCATTCATCTTCTTCTACCTTTCAAGCTCTTATCCATGGCTTCCTATAGTGGTGAGCTTCTTCTAGACTCATCTTCTACTTGAAGTGGCGTCTCCATTCATCTTTCTCCTTCTCCATTCTGCTGCAATCAGACCTCATGAAGCAAAGGAATCCATTGATGAATAAGATCCAAGGCCTACAAGCTCCACATGGAGCTACATCATTACGTGACAAGTTTCATGACTCGACATGACTTCTATGACAAAACTACAATAGGTGAACATGTCACTCTAGTTTTTTGAGATTTTCTTCTACTTTAATGTTTTTGTAAAAATTTTATGGTTTAGGTTTCAGCCAAAAAAGTGGCAATACAAAACTCAAAGGAACCTAAACTCAACACAATTCATGGTTCAAGAACAAGAACAAGGAATTTGAACCATAGAAAATCAAATCAGCTTCTATAGCAAGTTTAATTGGTGGAAATTCTAAAAAATCATGTTAACAACATTCAGCACAAGACATGTGAGGAGATACATGGAGAAAAATGAAGAAAAAACAATGGAGGAGAAGGTAAAGCTGAAAATTAATGGCGGTTTAAGGAGCACCTACTTGAAGCTCTTGTGCTCTGATACCACTTGATGGAAGCTTGCTTGAGAAGCTTCAATGAAGGCTAGATCTTTGAGCTTCACTAAGGTCCTTCAATGGTGATTTTCAGCCATGGAGTTTCAGTGGAAGATAAAGGAGAAGAGGTGAGAGGAGGCGCCATCCACTAGAGAATAAGCCATGGAAGGAGAAGCTTCACCACCAAGAGAGTGCCCTGGATAAGAAGCTTAGAGAAGAAGCTTTAATGGAGGAAGAGAATGAGAGAGAGAGAGAGAGAGAGAGAGAGAGAGAGAAAGGGGGGGATGGGATTTAAAGGAGATTAGGGAGAGAAGTTGAACTTTGAAGTGTGTCTCACAAGTTTCTCATTCATCAAAGTTATGACAAGTGTTACACATGTTTCTATTTATAGCCTAGGTAGCTTCCTTGAGAAGCAAGGAAGGTAGCTTCCTTGGGAAGCTAGAGGGGGGCTACTCACACCCCTTCAATAGTTAAGCTCACCCCCATGCCAAAATGCATGAAAATACAAAAAAGTCCTTACTACAAAAACTACTCAAAATGTCCTGAAACACAAGGCTAAAACCCTATACTACTAGGGTATCCTTAACTTGTACCCTTAATTTGTAGGGTACCCTACAAACCTAAAATGGCCAAAGTACAAGGCCCAAAAGAAGAAAAAACTATTCTAATATTTACTAAGAAAAGTGGACCAAACCTTGGACAATGGGCTCAAAAATCTACCATGAGGTTCATGAGAACCCTAAGGCCTTCTTCAGCAGCTCTAGCCCAATTCTCTTGGAGCCTCTTGCTCATGGCTCTGGTGACTGGTTCCTTTCTAGGGAGGATTGCATCAATCTCCCTTCATATCATCTATTTTTTTTCATCTACTCGCACGATGAAGGTTTGTGATCATCACAAATATCAACCACACGGTACAACATTACAAGGGTGAGTTTATTATAAAAGAAAATCAACAAGCACTAGATGCAAATAATTAGCAAGGAAACTATATCAATAATCATAATCATACTCAATAATCCATTAGTTCAACATAAACTTAACAACTAGTCATTAACTTTTCCATAATTCCTATCAATCATGCGCAGTATGATGCATGCACCTAACCTCAACTCTCAAATGCAATGTGGTACCATTCATCAGGAAATAGCCTAAGTGTGTCCATGTGACACTCTCACTTGGGAAAAATAGGCAACAAGTGTCGAGGTCACTTTGTCGTGTACAGGAAACTCCACCTACCCCTTTCCATAGGGATCAGCCTAAGACACACGGAAGTTCCAAACCGAGTCACATGCCCTCAAGTACAAATATTGTCCCTCATGAAAAGTACAATTACTTACTAACAAAGTTTATACTATTTCCATGTAGTGTGAAGTATGAAATATGGACACCATCAATGCACTGATCGTGGATAATAAAGATTCTAAGCCAGCCCCCATCAAAGATGCTTAAAACTCATTAACCACTTTATTTCCCCCACCAGGGATATCCATCATGGTCACTGCACCCCCATGTACATACACAACATACATCATCACAATGACATCATGAACATCAACATCATCTCATATCAATGTTCTTGCCAATGTCAACATCATCTCATCTCAATGTTTTCATCAACATCAACATGAACATCATCTCAACTCAATATCATCATCAACATCATCTCATATCAGTATTATCATCAACATTAACGTCATCTCATCTCAATATCATCATCAACATCAACATCATCTCATATCAATGTTATCACAAAAATTAACATCATCAGTAATCGCATTCCACATATACAAATATAATTTCATGCCTGAGATTCACATTCCCCAGGTCTTCAGACAACATAAGTATAATAAAACAACAATATCATTCATCAATAACAAATATATTGCATCCCATTAGTCAAAAACATTGTTTTTCTTGAAAATCAGCATGCACAGGGACAAACATATATTCCCATAATTGGGTTCCCTGACCCCAAGTATGGTATCAAAAGCCATAAATTATAATAAACTTCCCTCACCTATTGATATCCCTCCATTAACTCCTTTGTAAGTCGCTTGGAGGCCTCTCACATTCATGTCCGTCGATCCAAATGCAGAGTTCTATATACCAAATCGAACGTAATTTAGTATAGATTTCAAAAACAAGGTCAATATTAACATTCGGGGTCAAATACCCTATCAAATTAAAATGGGCTAAGGGGTGTTTCAGGGTCTACATCACAAAGATATCATTTTGAAATTCCAATCATGCCAATGTGACCGTGGTTTAGTAAAGGTCACAAAAACAACATCAACTTTATAAAAGGGTAACTTTTACAACATCTCATTTTCAAAGGTTTTTCAAAGGAAGTGTAAAAAAAATCTTATTATGATGCTCAAATCACAAGAGATACTAAGAGAAGCTCAAACTAACTAGGAGACGATAAGGGAGTCATGGTTACCTCAAAGAAACCATGAAGGAAGGGTTGGGAGC
Source organism: Glycine soja (assembly GCF_004193775.1). NCBI lineage: Eukaryota > Viridiplantae > Streptophyta > Magnoliopsida > Fabales > Fabaceae > Glycine > Glycine soja. The sequence continues at coordinate 25,488,123 of NC_041004.1, forward strand.
TCCATTTTCTACCAAATTCTTGACGTGGATTCTAAAGATTCCACTATGATTAAAGCATTCCTCTCCGTATGGTTGTCCGGCGGCAAGCAACGATGGCTTGTGGTGGTCATTGCTGGTCGTAGGTAGTGAAGCAGGAGTTTATAGGGTTTTGGTGAGAGTTTGGAGAGAGAGAAGGTTGAAAATAATTTTTTTCACACTGAAGAACGTATTTATAATATGCAGATCTCGCTATGCAAAATTCAACTTTTGGCGCTGAGCTCGACTGGCTAGAATTACGCTTAGTGTGATGATCTCACTGAGGAACTATCTCTTTAGGTTGGAATTGCACTTACTACGCTTGTCTCACTAAGAAAGATGTCCAAAGGTGTTATTTTGAAACTCCCAATGGTGAAAGTCTGTAAACGTGGGTTACAAACCTACAGTCCAAATTTAAAGGCGATCCAACAGTTAACGAGTCTGAGATAATGGTTTTACGAAAATAGGTTTTGGGTCAAATTTGAATTCTCACATTTCCAGCACAAGTCAATCAAACTACACATAACCTAACATCCACACCAAGCAATAACACACAAATAATTCACACAACACCTCAACTAATCCAAATTAATTAAATAATATAAGAAATACATCAAACATTTATTTTCAATAATCAACATTTCAGGGCGTTACAATGTGGATGCATTATCTTCCCAAGCAATGTAGGCCTTTTTCAGTTTTCTATCATTTTTTCCTTTCTTTTCACCAAGTTGTTTTCTAAGGAAGATAGGACATTTAGATTTGATGTGACCTTGCTTCACACATTTGAAGCATGTGAAGGTGTTTTTGTTGCTTTCTATCTTCTTTGAAGGTTTAGAGAACTTTCTGTCTTTAGATCTTTTGAGAAATTTCCAAACTTCTTCACCATCAAGCTTAAATTCTCTGCATCTTCGTCATCACTAGAGCTTTCTTTGCAATCTTCCTTTGAAGAAATAACTTTGAGTCCAATTCCTTTTATTTTCTTTTATGTTTCTTTTGCATGAGATTGTTGAATTTAATTATGTTCATATGCAAGCAATTTTCCGAAGAGAGCTGCCATCGACATTGATGCTAAGTCCTTGGATTCCTTGACTGATGTGATCTTTGGTTCCCAAGTTCTTGTAAGATATTTGAGGATTTTGATGTTTAGATCATCATCTTCAGACATTTTTCCAAAACCAAGAAGATGATTCACAGTATGGGTGAGTCTTGTTTGAAGTTCTGAAATGGTTTCTCCATTCTTCATTCGGAAAGCTTGATATTCGGATACAAGAGTGTGCTTTCTTTCACTTCTTACATCCACATTTCCTTCATTAGTGACTTCAAGAATTTTCCATATTTTCTTTGCACTTTTGCACCTTGCAGTATAGAAAAATTTATCAGAAGATAAACCAAAAGTCACAATGTTTTTAGCTTTTTGATCATCTTTCACTTTTCTTTTCTCATCTGTTAGACAAGTGGCCTTAATAACTTAAAAGGGGGGGGGAGGTGAATTAAGTCTTACAAAATTTCCTGCTAACAAACTTTTAACCCCCTTCTAAATGATAGGCTTTAGAATGCAGAAGAAGCAGCAACAATCAATTTAATAATGTTCTTTAAACATGCATGACAAAATTGATTGCAATAACATAAATGAGATATGGGAAGAGAGAAATGAAAACTCAATTTATACTGGTTCAACCACTTCCCGTGCCTATGTCCAGTCCTCAAGCAACCCACTTGAGATTTTCACTAACTTTGTAAAAATGCTTTTTACAACATCTGAACACCAGAGGAATCCCTTTCCCTTGTGTTCAGGAAACTCACAATTCAAGAGACAACCAGTCTCTTGATTATAACTGACTTTCTGAGATGAACAGAAAGATTTCTCTCCTTTAGAGTGGATGATACAAATTTAAGTTCCTAGAGGAATTTCTCTCTTTTAGAGATGATAATATAATTTGAAGTTCCTGGATGAACTCTCAATAGATTTGCAAGTATTTGCCCCAGAGTTGTTGAGAGAGCATTTGGCAATGAAGTTCTCTTAGAATATCTCTCTTGCTTTTTGAAGTCAGACACACATATATATATGCCCTTCGTGCCTTTTCAAAAATGGTTTGAAGAGATATGTCTTTTCAAAAAGACTTTTCTAAAATTCTTCATTGGTAATCAATTACAGGTTTCTGGTAATTGATTACATAGTTATATTTTGAAGGTTCATGACTTTTCAAATTGAATTTCAAGAGTTCCGTTGTTGGTAATCGATTACACATCAATGGTAATCAATTATAGCTTTTAAATTCAAATTTCAAAACCCTTCTAAAAGCTGATTTTTCAAAATTGTCTTCTGGTAATCAATTACACTACCTGGTAATTGATTACCAGAGCCTTGATCTCATGGACATACTTTGTTTTGAGGCAAAAGCTTGATCTTGAATTAATCTTGAAGCAATGCTTGTTTGTTGAAGCAACCTTGTATTAATCTTGAAGCAATGCTTGTTTGTTGAAGCAACCTTGTATTAATCTTGAAGCAATGCTTAACCTTTGAATGTTTGTTGAAGTAATCTTAAAAGCAACCTTATTTGATTATTCTTTGGCATCATCAAAATCATGTATTCATACATTCACATAATCTTTTTCATCTCATCTCATTCTTTAGGCACCAATTCACCATTCACTTCGTTAGTTGATGTAAAAGGTCCTTTAACAACAGCATTCCATGCACCAAGATTAATTGACTGAATAAAGATTTTCATTCTTTTTTGCCAAAATGAAAAATGTTCTCACTCAACTAATGAAGGTCGGTTGAGAGAGGCACCCTCTTTGAAAGTGATTTCCTTAGAGCCCATTTTAGAAAAACTGTGATCTTGAGCAACTTTCAAGGTGTACCTCTTATACCAATTGAAAAAAGATGATGGAACTCACAAAATAAGAGAGGGTGAATTGGTTTCTAAATCAAGTCAAACTTAAAAACTAGAGTTTTGAAAAAATTTCTTTTCCAAGGATCATATCACAAACTTGTGTTAAAACAAATATTTAACCAATCACCCTTAGCACAAAATCCTTTAGTTAAATTTCTTATTAAAAGATATTTTCTTTAAACTTCAGCAAATTGGTCAAGAATACATTGAGAAAGAAAAATAAGATCATGAGAAGTTGTACACCAATTTTTATACAGGTTCACTCTTTATCTCTAAAGAAGCTACTCCAGTTATCTAATTCAATCCGAATTAGATTTTCACTATACATATAGAATTCTTACAAGCAATCACAATCAATCTCAATTTCAACCCCAACAAAAAGAGACTAAGGTACCCAACCCTCGGGTCCTTTGTGAATAAGAGCCTAAGAGAAACCTACCCTTAGCCTAAACTAGAAAACCCTATGCTAGCATGCCTTTAGAAATTCATGCATATGCTAACAACATGTAAAACATATTAAAAACTTGAGTCAAAGAGAGACATAACCTAATCAGTCACACGCAAGAACCTTTGCTTCAGTGAATAAGTCTCTTCTTGATCTCACAAGAGATTCATAACTCACTTTTTACCATGAGAGCTTTAGAAAATAAAGTCTAGAAGTTATGAGTCGCACACTTATTCTAAGTATTTTTTCTTCTCTCTTCTTTCTTCTATTAAAAGTGAGAACACAAGGTTGTTATTTATAGAGAAAATAGTTGTAACTGTCTGTAATCAATTAAATATCCAATATAATCAATTATTTCGAAGTAATCAATTATATCATCATTTCTATCAATTAAAGTGTTCTTCACAACATCTCAAAAACTTTCAAGAAAATGTAATTGATTAAGGTGTTCTTGATCACTTATGGGAACACCTTTAAGAACAAAGTAATCAATTATGATCACCTGGTAATCGATTAAAGCAGAGACTCATGAAAAATCAAACATGATCTCAACTGAACTATGTAATCGGTTATGGTTAACCAGTAATTGATTAAACCTAAACTAGAATCCCTTTGTAAACTACAAACACTTGTGTAATCAATTACAAATAGTCTTGTAATCGATTAAAATAAAGAGTTTTATGCACTAAAGAAGCTTCTAACTTTAGAAACAATCTTCCTACCTCTACATGATGATGATGCATGATGTACATATGAAAATATAGAGACTAAGATGCAACCATCAATACAAATGTCACCCAAAGAGTTAGGCATGTAAAAAGAGAACTTCTTCAAGCTTCAAAGCTTAGTCTTCATGTTGCTCCCCTATCTCTAATACATGGTTTCCTTAATTGTTCATCTGGTGAAGGAAATTGAATTGTGTGATCTCATTTATATATGGTGGATGTACCCGGTTAAGCTTTACAAGAAGATCTTAATAGAGTATACAAAGAATTTACATTATCCTGAAGCATCCATTGTTGAAAGATACATTGCAGAAAAAGATATGGAATTTTGTTTAGAGTACATTGAAAATGCCAAACCAGATAGGCTTTCGGAGTCTCGATATGATGAGTGGGAGGCAAGGGTTTGCGAGGGCTACATGTTATAACTTTGGGTCTAAAGGAATTACAACAAGCTTATTTGTATATACTAAATAATAGTAATGAAGTTCTGTCATACATAGTTCATTAGGAAGCTTTTGTTAGGGAAAGTAAACCATAAATGACCAAGAATATGGTGTTGAAAGAACATAATAAGACTTTCCTAAATTGGTTTAAAGATACAATCTTTGGTGGTGATAAATTGGTTTAAAGATACAATCTTTTGCAATGATAATGCTTCTAAAATGATAAGGAAAAGCATATGAGCCTAAAATAAATGTTAGAAGTTGGCAGGGATACGATATCAACAAGTATTTGTTCTACACCAAATCACAAGTCGATAAAAGTACAATGCAAAACAGTGGGGTTGGTCTTAGGGCGGAATCCCAACACTTTGCTATTGTACATAATGATAATCCTTGTCTAGCATCCATGCCAAACTTTGGAGTTATTGAAGAAATCTGGGATCTTAATTATGTTAAATTCGATGTGTGTGTTTTCAAGTGTAAGTATGTTGATAGCAATATGGGTGTGGGAACTGATGATTTTGGATTTACTTAGGTAGATCTAAAAAAGCTAGCTTATCATAATGAGCCTTTCATCATGACATAACAAGTTAAACAAGTTTTTTACGTTCAAGATCCTTGTGATGAGAGTTGGTCAGTGGTTCTACACAGAAAAACCATTAGTCTTAATCTTGAAGATGATGATTCAACTCTAGATACTTGTCTCACTCCTTTCTCCACACAAATGTCTAACGTCACGGAAAAGAAGAAGTTAACGATGTCCATGAAAATCTTGATGATCATGATGAAGAAGAATAAATTAACATCGTATAATGTAATCTTTTTTTTTATATATTTACTTGTTTCCATATTTACAATTACATAACTTACTATAATTTTGAGATGAGTTTCATTAATGTTGTTTTTTAACAAGCAGATGACTACGCTACCGAGCTCCCCTCCTTCTCTAAAGTCAACAACACCTTCGTCGTCTTCGCCAAAGAAGACTAGAAAAGCAACACAGTTCAAATTATTGGCTACCAGACCCATCGAGATGGAGAGACCAAGGATTCATGTGGATTCTTCCATTGGGAAACCTGATGGTCCCCATAGAAACAGTTAGGGATGTATTTCAGGATTGTCAATTGAAACAAGGTGGACGTTACATTTGTTAACTGGAAATAAGTTCCTACATCTCAGGAGGATTTGATTTGGTAGGACATTCAGGCATTTGAATAAAATGTTGAATCTTATTGTAATTGGTTGTACCAAAAATCTAATAATGTTGAATGTTATTGAATAACTAGTAAATGTATTTTATGTATCACAGGCTAAATTTGATATTCCAAAAGCACCTGACCAAAGGATGAAGAAGAAAATCCTTAAGACCGTAGCAGAGCGATGGAGGCAGTTTAAGTCAATTTTGACCGCTAAATGGGCTCTGGCACAAGATAAGGAGGAGGAGGATGACACTGTCTATCAGAAGTGCGGTATTAACATAGAAAATGGCAACAATTTTGCCAGAGTCATAGAGACCCTTCATGGGAGGTTAGTTAACTTGCATTGTTTATGAATTTGACAGTTATGCATTATTTTCAAGCGTATTTTGTTGACAAGTTTCTATCTAATGGTGACAGGATGTTAGAAAGAAGGCTCGGGCCATCCAGAAACTAAACACTACCCCTCACATGTTGTCTCATGGGGGTTATTATTTACTAGATGACATGTGAAGTAGAAGATGACTCATACCAAAAAAATATGGAGAGATGACATCTGAGGCAACACGCGAAATTACATATAGGATTGTAGGTTATTTTTGTTATTTCAATGGTCAATTTTTATAATAACAACAGTAGTCCATAAACTCATGCAATATTTTGTTGACTGGAAGATTCCCTTGAAGAGCGGTCAGCACATGGCAGCTTTGTTGCCCATGGATGTTAAGATGTGTTGACTGCTGCCATTAGGTGACCAAAGCACTCTGGTTATGTTTGTGCTGCTGGAGTCGGTGTCACGATCAAACTATACTATGGACTGGCTTTAAAAAGCTCCTTCACATCTACTTCCATCACTCCCGAAGAGCTATAGTAGTTGACATAGAAAATCAGGAACCAGCTGTAGCAGTCAATCATTGAAAAAGTGACTCGACAACTAATGTTGTCCTTCAGCCAGATGCAGTCGGAGATGCAATCCCAAGGAATCATACTGCCTCCTAAGCTTGAAGTTGGTCCTTCTGCTGCCCGTGTTAGCGCAAAGGGAAGCTTTATCGATCCCTTGGGGTAGAACCCAGGCAGGGGTGAATCAGAAAAATGTGGGTTGTATATTGATGACAATCCTCCCTGCCTGGTTGCCCTTAGAAGAGTTTATGAGGGGTTGAAAATCATCCAAAACATCCCTTCGGGCAATGATCAAGTGAAGGTTGGTGTTGAGGAAGTTTGAGATACTGATGCTCACGTCCCTATACCCACTCAAGAGGTTTAGTTAGTGGGGCAGGCCCTTAGCACCTTCCTTACTTGACCGACACATCTTGTACAACCTATTTTAGAATATGTATTTCCTTTTGTTGTGTTTGATATTATTAAAAAATGGATTTTTTACAAATAAAGTCTTGACTATCATTGACTTATGTTTATTAGTTGTGTAGGATAAACATCAAGCTGCAGGATTGCCGAAACCTGTAGATAGGCCAGAACATGAAGATGATCCCCTATACCAGATGGCATTGATGATCCCAGAGCTTTTCCTCAAGACTATGTAGTTGTCGTGGGATTGAACTGTGTTTGGGGTGTATAATGATGATGTCCCCTTGTACATAAAGCATGAAGATCCTTAAATAGCACACGATGATCAATGTCTCAACATCTTTGTTATACAAATGTGGATTCTGTAAGTCATGTTACATTACAATCTATTACATAATTGATTGTTTTAAATTGATGCATAATTTACTTTATTTTAACAACAATAGGCATATGAATAAGTTTGTGATCGAAGAATGCTTCTGTGTATGGATTCCTTGAGCCACAATCCATATCTGGGCAATCACAAATTGAATCTAAGGATTATATTAAGGAATGAATGCTGAATTCACAGAGAGATGTCTACCTAGGAGCCTACTTGAATGGGTAAGTAAAACTGAACAAATCAATTTAAATAATGTATGCACTATATTAGCTTAATATTCCTCAATGCAGTGCGCATTGACAATTATTTGTTTTATGTCCTAAGGTCAATGTTGTCATCTTGTTTTATTCCTTGCACAATAAGTTTGACAACTACTTCAAAGGAATTATTAACAAGTCAGTTGTAATTTGTAAGATATCAATATTTTAATGGTACAATGTGCATGCATGTTTCTCTTAACCAGTGCTTTGAAGGGATTCAATGATATCCAAGGAAGTAAATCCAAGGCTACTGCTAAATGGATTCCAGTTAAACAATACTTGATATCTTAAAAATTACATTTTATTACTGTGTTGATAGATTTTCGATTAATTTTCAATATCTGATTGAATTTAGTTTAATAAGCAAAGAGGAAGCATTGAGTGCGGCTATTATGTGATTCATTGGATGTCAATGATACTCCTAGGAGATTTCAAGGATAATTGGGAAATGGTAATTGTTTACTTCAAAACTAATTTCATTTGTTATACTTGTTATTGTTTATACTGATGAAGTTATGTTTTATTATACCATGCAATATTTTATTGATCCAAGACCATTTGAACAAGAGAGATTAAAGGAAAATAACATTTAGTGGGCAAGATATTATCTCAAAGTTAAAAATGAAACACTAGGTGTTTAAGAAATTTTACAATTGTATAGATAGTTTAATTAGATTCAGTTATGGTAGATAATTTTATATATTGACATTGTTGTTTCTTTAACTATTTCTTATAGTTGATAGTAATTATTCATTAATAATATAAAAATTTGTATTGTCAAAATTCCTGGATTGGTCTATTTTTTAATTTGCAGGTTGGGTAATATTAAAAAACAAACAAAAAAATTGCAAAAAACCACATCAATTTTTCTAAAAATCAATGTTGTTCTGCATAAATCAACATCAATTTTTAGGAAAACTGATGTTGTTTTATGCCTGACAACATCGATTTTTCGAGAAAATCGATGTTGTCGTGTGCAACACAACATTGGTTTTTAGGAAAGCTGATGTTGTCGTGTGCAACACAACATCGGTTTTTAGGAAAGCCGATGTTGTCAGGTGTACCACAACATCGATTCTAAAAAAATTGATGTTGTTTTTGTGCATGTTTTACATTTTTTTTGGTTTATTGCTTATTATACGACATCCATTTTTCTAAAAAAATTGATGTTGTGTAGTGTATGTTAACCTTGGCTTTTGGAAAACTGATGTTAAAATTGAGTTCGTTAATGTCAATGGATCCAACATCGGTTAAAAACCAATATTCAAAGTAAAAAAAAAAACTGATGTTAAAAGCCTATTTTCTAGTAGTGAACTATTGATTTAATTGCTACAAAATTGTTGAAATAAACTGTAAGATTTGATTGTTGATGACTATTCTGAAAATTATGATGATTCTCTACTGATAAAATTACTAAGATGCATGCATGCATGTATTATTATTATTTTTGGTGAATTGTAAGACCGAAAGAGTGTGAACTTCAACAAATTATATATGTGGTGTGTGAATTTATATTTTACAATATATATATATATATATATATATATATATATATATATATATATATATGTATATTGCTATTTTATTTGTATGCGTTGTGGTTTGGGTCTGGAGGTGTCCGAACCTCGGTAAATTGTTTGTTATGATTGTTAGATTGTTGTAATCATATCCATTATGATGTCTAATTGTTTCATGCTGAGAGCAATAGGTAGGCTTGAGCTTGGTCTCTTTTTCTTATTTTCTTGTTTGCACGCGTTTGTTGATGCACGTGGCACGAGGGCTACGCATATGATGCATTGGCAGAAGTCAAATGGATTGGAAAGAGAGTAAGGAACCAATGGTTCTATTTTTCTTTTGTGAGAAAGTGAGATTATGTTGAGAAAGTAAATGATGGACAGAGATACACTGAGGTATAGTGGGCAGAGAGGTTCAAAGAACCCGAGGGAATGAGCGAGTGGTAGCTATCCAACATTTGGTGTACTCATTCGGTGCGGGTAACTCATATGCCTCACTTTGCTACTCTTGACTAGCTCTGAGACTAATTTTTTTGAGTTGGGAGCTTGAGGATTGATGTATGATGTATCCATATGTGGTGATCACTCTTGACTGTGATCCATGTGATTATGTAAGACCATCAAGACCTGGGAGGATTAGGGGTAGAGATTGGGCCCTAATAGGTGATAAGTATGTTAGTTACGCGCTTAGGATCTCAAGAGTGTTGTTTGTTTAGAGAAATCACACGTAGTGGTTAACTAGGTTGCATGTTGTCTATGTTTGACTATTATGTGGCATTTGAGGAGTCGAGGACTCACCCCTACAACCAACAACTTTTAGGTTCAAAAGATGTCAAGGGAGCCACGCCTTCTGCAAGCTTGGCGTAGTAGGCAAAGAGAAAGAGTATGGTCGTGTTGGGGTACACGCACGTCACTTTACATGTGTCACACTCTTGAGCACATAGTGCCAATATATAGACCAGATGTCATGCCCAGCACCATCGATCAATATTGGTATTGCTATATTCCTTAGGGATTTACGTCTCGTTGACAATTGGAGTGGTTTGAAAATATTAGTTTTTATCATGGCATGGAAGTGCCTCAGTATGCTCAATAATTCATGTCCTAGTGAGGTTTGATGTGAGAAGTAATGTCTTTAGTTAGAGATTTGAGTTAATACGCCCCATGTAGGTCACCGATATGAGACATAGAGCCTTCATTTGACACCTAAGCAAGAGGAAGAGTATCGCGAGCTTCTATGAGACATAGAGCCTTCATTTGAGGAGGAGGATTGATTACCTTACTGTGCCTATACCTTAGGCGTAATTCAGTACTTTTAGTCAGGTAGTGATCTGTTATGATCCTAAATCATTTTTGATATTTTGATGCATTTTGAGGGGTAGGACTTTCATTGTAAATGTATTTTTTTAGGTAGCTGATGTATATCGATCGTTTCATTACTTTTACACTTTGGGTTGTATCCAAATTTCTTCTACCGTGACACTATTTATTTGCTTCATTTATGTACAAAGGCTTCATAATATAAATCTAGGTTCATTTATTTACAAATTTAATTGCAACATGAAAACTTAACGCTTTTCAAGCAACATGCTTATTTTACTAGATTTTATTTCATCTTACTTACAAAAAAAAACGAAAGAGAAAAAAAATTATGAGATATTTTTCCAACTTAGAAATAGAAATTAAAAATTAATGACATGTATTCCACAATATTTATTATTTAAATAGTCTTTCAAGCAAAATTTTGAAAAAGTCATTTAAGGTGTTATAACCCTCCACTAGTCAAAATCCTCCGTAAGTAGCCTTTTTCGAGAACTTGACAACCTGCTTGGACTACTTTTAGGAACAATGACTGTCCTCACAAACCAACACGAAACTTTTCAGCATGCCTTCTCCTCACTCACACACTTTCTACAAAACATCTCAAAAGGTCACACATCTCATAACTACTCCCAGCCAAGCATGCATAACTGTGGAATTCTTATGTGATATGCTATAGAAAAGTAGATGCATCTTGATGGTATAAGTAGTACCAATTAAATCCATCTCATTCCAATGTGATTCATCCTCGAACTACACTATACTAGGAGAGAGGTTTACTTTGATACCATTAAATGTATGGAAGGAGATGTAGAACACCTTTCTGTTGGTTAGAACCTAGTGATAACCTTGTGCTAGAACTTGAAGTGGTGCAACAAACCACTGAAAAAGTCAAGTTGATCCAAGAGAGAATAGAAGCAGCTCAAATCAAACAAAAGAGTTATCATGATAAGAAAAGGAAAGATTTAGAGTTTTAAGCAGGTGATCATGTATTCATGGAAGTCACTCTGTGGACTGAGGTTTGTCGGACATTGAAGTCTCACAAGCTTACTCCTCATTTCAACAGTTCTTACCAAATCTTAAAAAGAGTCAACGGAGTTGCCTATTAGATTGCCTTGTCACCATCCCTCTCAAATCTCAATAGTGTCTTCCATGTCTCCCAACTCAGAAAATATATCTATGATCCATTACCAATGAGGATTGAGGAAAAAATGGTGAAACAACTAAGAGAGAAGGATATTCCTTTGATCAAGTTTGTGAGCGGAGGAGCTACTAAAGATAGTGCTACATGGGAGTTGGAAAGCCACATGGGAGAATCATATCTTGGTTTGTTCTTTTCAGCTAAATTTCAAGGACAAAATTTCTTTTAAGGAGGGGGGAATTGTAACATCCTTCTATTTTTTTAAAATATATATATATATATATATATATATATTATTTTTTGTTAAATAATTTATGTCATTTATTTTTTAATAATAATAATAATAAAATTATGTTGGGTTAAATGCTTTTGGGCCTTTAGTCTTGGGAAGACCGATTCAACTCTAAAAGTTGACAAGTTCTCTAGAAACCTAGTCTATTCCTTACACCGTCTCCTTCTTTTTCTCTTTGGGGACCGTACTATGAAAATCACAAATGAAGGACGGATAGAGGATGGTCATTTGTGCTGCTTTTCTTTGAGAAACACATGATCAAGGTAAAGGAGGGAGTGGAACATCTTTTCTTGCATGATGGGTAGAGGATTTATTCATAGATTACAATGAATCATATGTTTGTGTCTCCTTTGATCTTGGATAAATTATGAATACCCCATAACATCTTATTGTTTTTTATTTCATGTTTTTAATTTCCGTTTGGAACAATTTGATTTCAAAGTGAGAGTTGATAATATTGATTCATGTTGACAGTGCTACAATAAATAATTAGCATACTTGTGTGGTTTCCTTTTGAAATTAGCCAATATTTTCTTTAGTTGACTGATAAAATCATGCGCTAATATGAGATACATGTTTCTCGAAAAACCTAGTGGTTGTGTTTATGCACGTTGATATGGATATACAATAGAATAATTATGTACTATATTCTTTTCTAAGATTCCAATTATATATACAAGAATACTTGCTTATGAGTTATATCATATATTGATATATGCTTTAGGAGTTAAATATAAATGTATAAATGGTTTGCAGAGCTTAGTTTTTGGGATAATGGTGATTAATAAATTCTGGGTGTTGCGGCAAGCATTTATATACTTATAGGTATATTTCTATGCTTACAAGTATATGTGTTTATATATATAACTAGTTTGTAACCAGTGCGTACGCACGGGTTGCTCCGCTACGCTGTGCTATATTTGTTTTTTTCTTTAGTAGCAAAATTGTGATTTGGTTAATAAGTAAATTTATTTGTTAAATGTTAGAATTTAGAATTTGGAGTAATATATAAACTTTAAGTTTTAGATGTCTATATGCATTTGATACAATACTTGAAGTTTTAGAGCAGTGACCTTTGTGAGTTTCAAAATCATTTGATCTTTCTACATTCCTGTGGATGTTCAAATCTATTATAGATTGACACGGGCTTGAAAGGAAGAATTTAAAAGATGTTGACTTCTCATTGTTTGTAATTGATATCTCTGGAACCTTGTTGGCTAGGCAAACCATTCCGAAAAGATCATGTCCTGAAACTAAGTGCAAAACCTCAGGAGTTTCATAAGAGGACCTCTCCTCAGCCTCAAAGCATTTAGGAAGAAGCTCCATGGAATGAATTTCAGGACCATAGTATGTTGCATGAATAGCTGAATAAAAATCTCTCTCGAGTACATCAAAATAGCCAGTTCCAACTACCATCTTCTTTTCTGCCAAAATATTACTTATAGTTAATCTATACCATTTTAACCATTCAACAATTTCCATCTCCTTGAACCTAGTAGCCTGTGATTTGTAAATTTTCAACCCTGTCCACAATGCCTTTGCATAGTATGTTGCATGAATAGCTAAATAAAAATCTTTCTCAAGTACATCAAAATAGCCAGTTCCAACTACCATATTCTTTTCTGCCAAAATATTACTTATAGTTAATCTGTACCATTTTAACCATTCAACAAGTTCCATTTCCTTGAACCTAGTAGCATGTGATTTTTAAATTTGCAATTTTGAACCCTGTCCAAAATGCCTTTGCATAAGTTTTTTTTTTAGACAACAGGTACATGTCATAATGGGCTCTCTTTTGAGAATTTGAAAGAATCTGCAGTGTATCATAGATTATTTTGTTAAGTCAATATTACCTATAATGTAACCAAGGGAAAACCTCATTATAGTTACCCACACACACTCAATGTAATGTATGATCTGCAAGATTTCCCATAGTTAAAGTCATGAAGTATGCGGTCATCTTGCCAATACCATGAACATATTATATCCAATTAATCAACAAGGACCAAAAAAAATATTTATTAGGCCATGTACAACATATCCAAAATTCAAGAGAAAAAAGAAAGAAAAGAAAAGCAAAGTCTTTGCTCAAGGCTCATGTCATCCAGCCAATCCCAGATGTCAAACTCTACTATGTTAATAACCTTTGCAGGATCCCACTGCCACTAACCAAACTGGTTTCCCAATCATAACCATACCCAAAAGAATAAAATGCTTAAACTAAAGCCATATCCCGCGTCATTTATGCAAACTTAGCATAATAATGCATTATTAGAATATCATGGGAAAGCAATGTGGGGACTTTCAATTCTTTTTACCAGAAATTCAGTCTTCTTTCATTTGTTTGTAGTGGGGTGAAGTACAACATGGCTTTGCACTACATAGATTAGACATTGATGAATGAATATGTCCTTCCCCATTCGGGGGTTCAAAAGAATTTCTTCTTTTTTCCCACTTCAAAAAAAAAGAAGGAAAAGTTATCAACTTGAATTAATTCTATTATGAATTTATGATCACAACTCAGTACTGTATAGAAAGTGATTGTAGCATTATGTCACCCTTTCCTCTCTCCGTAAAGGATGACTGACACTAATGAACTACTGTGTCATTTTCCTAAGTGAATCAATAGAAATAATGGTAAATAAAAAAACTCAAGTGCTAGCAAAAGCATAATATCTATCATGTCGCAATCACCTTCCATTATGATCCAATACAGAATTACACATGACAATGCAACACAGTAGAAGTGGGATCATTCTATCTGCATATCAATCATAGTTTATCTTTGTACCATCTACTATTCTAAATTTCGAGTTTCAACAATTTAAAGCAAAAAAAATTGAAACCCATTACAAAATTCTTCACTTGTTTCACCTCTTCCAGAAAATTACAAAATTATAACACTGTCTGATCAATTTCATGCTCCACTAACTGTAATTTTGTAACACGACCATATAAACTCAAAATTCTTCTATCAAAACCAAGGTTTTAAATTTTCATCACATTAAAACTCTGATCTTTAATTCTACTTCCATAGAAACCTAAAACAAAAATTATTGACAAATGTTAATTGTTAGTTTGTTAATTTTTCCTTTTTCTTAACCACTCAAAAACCTTGATGTTGTGTCGTAGATTGTTTAATAAAACCTTCATGAAAACATACCCTATGATGGTCTAATATAACTTAAACTCTCCAACTAGTTAATTACAAACCTCATATTATATGGACAACCCTATGTACACAGCAACCTTTGTAGAAGCAGAGTAAAACATTGAAAAAAATGGAATATTATTTATTTTCTCTCTATATATTTTGAAAAAATAGAGTTGAATGTATATAATATAAACTATATGGACATGACATGACCCTTAGGCAAAGGCTATGATTTGTGAATAAAAAAGAAAGAAGAAAAATTGTTATAGATCAGAAGATGACTGAGTTTGCCCCACTGCTAACTTGACCAATGCAAGCAATACCAAAAACCAATGTTGAAAAATGAACACCAAAATGACAGAGAGGCCAAATCATCAAAATGATGTTACTTTTTAAACTTTGGGCTTAAGAAACTATCAAAATGATGTTATTTGTTCATTTGATTAAACTATTGAATGCAGAACATCTTTGATCCTTCAAGGGCAATAGGTAGTTGTTCCCCTAATTAACACATGGGAGCTTCTTCGAACTCATTGCATCAATTTGACAATTTTTATGTGTTCAAGAGCTAACTAAAATGCAATGGAGAAAAAAATAGAGTATCAAAAGGTTACTATGAGCATGCCACTTCTCAATTCGATATACATTGGTCGTATTTAGAATATTCAAACAAAACCAATTATTCAGTCCACTGAACACAATAGTATATGAAATATCCTCAAATCATAATATTATGGATTCTTCAATAAGCAAAACTTGGTTGATTCGTTTTAATTCAAGCTCTAATTTAGCTAGGAATACAATGATTCCTTTTAATTAAGCTATCTACAATATTTTAGCCAGAAATAAAACTACCCCTACACATATGATTAAGGTTATATTAATCAACAACATTAATGATAATTCATAAAACAGGACATGATTTGAACAAACCTCATAGGCAGCTAGAATTTGTACAAATCGTCAAGACACAGTGGAACCATTCTTTGACTCAGCTAGGTTCGGACACTCCTAACAGCTTTTATCTTGTCTAAGGAGTTAGTCTCGGACACTTCTAACATCTCATATGCATTCTCTATGGGAAATTGTCCAAGAGGATTCATGTTCTCTACAGCATTGACATAGAGATGTGACGAAATAGAGCATTGGAATGGCATTGTTTGGTATAATTGATATGAAAAATTCTGGTTGTGGCCTCCACTTATTGATTTCGACGATTGAGTTGCATCCGACACCAGCGATGGCAACATAAATCATGGCTATCCCTGTCTCAAAGATGAAAAGAGATGTTAAACACTAAAGAATCACTGCACAACACAATTTTGATGAAGTAAAGAAGAGATGAAGAGATCTCATGTGTCGATGAAGTATAGAAGAGATGAAAAGAGAGGAAAAATGTCGATGAAGAAGCTCGGGTCAATGAAGAATGAAGACATAGAGAAGAGATGAAGAGAATTATGAACCGAAGAAGCTCAAGTGGAGGTGAATATGAATATGCTTCAAATTTTCAAAATGCTCATGTTAGCCCTGTTTATACCACATGTCAGCAACATAAGATATCCATTTCGAACTTTTTGATAGCCTACTCCTTTATATAGATTTATTTAGATTATTGCATACTTGTTTATATATGTAATGGTTAATTATATACATTTATTTATATGCATATATGTCAAAAATTTATGTGAATCAAAATTCAGGGATGGCTTGATATAGAAATTTGAATTTAAGTGTGAACGTGACAATATTTATTTAAGTGCACTACTAGAAAATAGGCTTTTATCATCAGTTCTTTTGGACTTTCAACATCGGTTATAAACTGATGTTGAAACCACCGGCGTTAAAAGTATCTATGTTAACATTGGTTATGCAAAACCGATGTTAACATACACTACACAACATCAATTTTTAAGAAAACCAATGTTGTATAATAAGCAATAAACCAAAAAAAATGTAAAATATGCAATCGGTTTTTCTAAAGCTGATGTTGTCATACACCTAACAACATCGGTTTTCCAGAAACTGATGTTGTATAGTAGCAAAACAACATTGGTTTTGACAAAATTGATGTTGTATAGTAGCAAAAGAACCTGAGTTTTGACAAAAACAATGTTGTAAGGTTCAATACAACATCGGTTTTGGAAGAATCATGTTGTTTTTGCATTTTCTTAATATTTTGTCTATTTTGTTAATATTACCCAAACCTGCAAATTAAAAATAGAACCAATCCAAGCAACACAAAAATATTATATCACCAAATTATATCACCAAACAATTATTTATATTTCTCTCTCTCGCTCAACGGTTCAAATTATTATTCTTTACTGACTGCATATATAACAAGCTACATAGTTGTCATGTCATTTTCACATTTTCACTCAACCAAACCATAACAAAGGAAATGCACTAGAAACAAAGACCAAACTAATTAGCAAATTTTTGAAAAACTAAAAGTGATAAGGATATTTTTAGATGGATATTAGCTAAATACTAATAAATGTCTTTAAGATAGTCTTAGTTAAGAAAATTTCTCAATCCCTAATTCATAGATTCTCACATTGCCTAACTAATAAAAAAATAGAGATAACCAAGTCACTTGTCTCCAACAACGTACAATAATAAAAAGAATTACGTTAGATATCCTAATTCGTATCCAATAATGCCATCGCAGTCAACATACTCAAGCATCCCAAAAAAATTAAATTTGTATCACATGCATTTTTATTCCCTTAATATTAATATTAATATTAATATATTATCACAAAGTCACATAGTTATACTATTACACAAATTAAGTCACGAACTACAAGAAAAATGATCTGTACCTACAACCACTTTTACCTATGGACATAAATTTATGTAGGTAAAATTAAAAAATATTTTTACCCACAGACTTTAAGTGTAGCAAAAGTCTTTTAATACCTAATAAATATGTAAAATTCATGAAGACTTTTACCTATTGATACTTAGTGTAGCTAAAATTCTTGAAAAACATGTGCCTACCACTACACCAAAATGTATTTTTAATTGTGATTATTATTTGGAAATAAAACAATTGCTAGTGTTTTATTATTTAATTAAAGATATTAATGACCCATAAGTAATTGTTGTCGAAAATTACATATATGAAAGCAATTTCCAATAATATTATCACAAAATTAGCATTAGAATAATAACTCATTCAGAAAAAAAAAAACAATTTAACTAATCACTAATTAATTTTTTAATCAAACATTCATTAGTCTTCACTCTCCACTCTCTAGTGACTCGCTTCAATTCTAACTTTCTCTCACCCCGATTTGGATTCTCGCTTCAATCATTACTCACTCGATCAGTGACTTGCTTCAACTCTTTCTTTCTTTCACCCCGATCCTCATTCTCGCTTCAACGCTCTCTCTTCTTCATTGATCAGATGTAAACACGAGTGCGTAGATTGGTGTTGCTTTGTGACTTTAGGTGGTGGACGAGGCAGCATTGTACCTAACATGGAAGCACTTCGGTAGAGTGCATTGTTGTGGCTCTGATTAGAAGCGTAATTGCCATTGGTGGCACATTGAGCCGCGATGCTAAGAGCTGGCTCGTGCCGTATCAAGTTCCTCGACAAAGAATTGGACGGTGAGGAAGGTTGTGACAGTAGCGGTGGAGAAGGTGCTTCGATTGAGAGAAATTGGGCATCTCAAAATAAGACTCTATGTTTAGATTCAATGCAGAATCAAAGGTTGGATAAGTTGAATTACTAACTTAGATAATGATTATAATTCTGGAGGTAGTGAAATTGAAAAGAAGTAAAAAAATGGAAATAATAATGTCATATTATATGATAGGAGTGAGTGTAATGTTATTTGTTACAAATCAAAGTAATTTCAGAGACTATGAATTGCACTTTAGAAATGTGGAAGGAGGTAATTGAGGATGTGTCGCAACGTGCCCTTTTGCGGGCGTGCGAGGCGAGGCTCACGGGTGCGCTTCCCAAAGGAGGAAAGGTGCGCGGAGTCGCCACCAACGTTTATTTGTGGAAAACGTCGGGAAAACCAAAGGAAACCGGTCAAAATGAAAATTCTAAGCTCGGGAGTTGTATTTACGTTTGAGGAAGGTATTAGCACCTCTCACGTTTGTCTCAAAGGACAACAGCCTATTTTTCAGAATTGTGGAAATTGTGTTATCTTAACTTTAGTTCTTTTTTATTTTTTTGAGGTCGACAAAAGCGGGGCTCTTGCTCCTACGTACCCTCCATCGAAGAGGAAATCAGACCTACGTAGTTCTTTCTTATGCGTGAATCAAGTGATTCTTTTTACTTTGAAAAGTGATCATTTTAAGGCGTTGGACCTTAAAAATGATCCATTTTACTTGGTAAGAAAACTGAAATGATAAACTTTCAAATCCTACTTTTTGTGGACGAGCTTGACTAGGCGAGTTGATTTTAGCCTTAGTTTCACTTTAGTTATTAGCCGATTCAATTAAGAATGAGAAATCCCAAAGAGAACACGTCCGATTGATTTTTCGCTTTATTTTACTAAAAGGTATTTTTTTATTATTATATTATTATTTTACCTCTTTTTTGATTTCCAACGTGGTTACGGCATGACTGAACGGTCGGAATTCATTTTAACAGAAATTAACGAATACTACAATTCAAATGATCGGTGGAAATTTATTTTATTTTTAGATTAGGCGAGAAATGACTTAAATAAATGACTTAAGCACGTCAAAAGGGGGTATAGAAAGCGAATGAAAACGAGAATAAAAATACATGAAACAAAATGTGGACCACCACGAGTACATAGAATGAATTGAAAAGCTCGGTTTGAAGTACTTACCCATTGAAGACTGAAGAAAACGAAGAACGAACGATGAATGTTGAAGAACGGTCGAGAATCTTCGCGTAATTACTCACGGAAACGTTACGGAAGCGCCTCGGCTTGGATTTTCTTCACGGAAATAATTTTCCTCAGCAATTTCGAGAGAATAAGAAGTGCCAAGAAGGCTGAACCCCTTCTCCCTTCACTCCTCCCCCTATTTATAGCAAAATAGGGGAGGAGCTTGCCACCCAGCTCGCCCAGGCGAGCAAGGTTGCTTCCTCCAGAAGCAACAACCTTCTGGAGGAAGAATCTGGAAGGCCCAAGTGGGCCTGATTGCTATTTGTACCCCCCTTTTTACTAAATGCACCCCCTCTACCTTTTTTGGTAATTCTTTTTCCGTAACGTTACGAAAATTTACGAATTTCGTAACGATACTTATTTTCCTTCCGCAAGGTTACGAGTCCTTACGGATTATGTATTTACTCTTTATTTAGCTTTCGAAGAAGTTACGAAAACTCACGGATTGCGAAAAATACCCCCTTTCGATTTCCGTCACATCACAGAATTTTCACGGATCGTGTAAGCCTGCTTCCTTTGGATTTTCAGCACGTCTCAGGACTTCACATATTGTGCAACAAATGGTGCCAAATATCTCGAAGCGGCCAATCAATGGTTGTATATCATCAAATTATAATCCCCGGATGAAATTAGGGTATGACAGGATGCTTCTGGTAAATTTGAATGTGATTATCTTGGTAAGACATGTTTTTCACATTATGTTAAGTTTGCAAGTTACTTTCTGAATACTAATGAGAATATTCTTGCTGGATTTCCTTCAACTTCATAGTGTGTTTGGGGTAGCTTTACAAATGCACATATAACGGTATCTATATTAGTATTTCATTCATCTATTTTTTTAATGTGATTAAAGTATAAATTTAAGCTATTGAATGATATAGACATCCAAATTACTTAATGATAAAACATTAGTCATTTTTGTAGCACAAGATGCTATTAGAGATATGCATGCATCACTTCAACTTGAATTTCTATTTCTAATTTTTGGTTTGCTAATTGTGTAGATCATTTTCATGAAGTGAAGAGCGTCAGGAAAAGAATAAAAGAGGTACACATTTTTATTTAGCCATTCAAAATTGATTTTGTGTTTGACAATCATTTTGTTTCTTCTTTCATGAGGAATTTTATTGCTATGATTATATTTTGGCAAATAGTTGCACTTATGCTATTAAGGACTTGGAATTTTGCATTTTCTTTTCTTTGGGTGGTGATGACAATTTGGACATAGAAAATTTATGAATAGTTTGGTGCAATATAGGCTAAGGCCTGTCGTCCCTTGTTGGTTATCATGTGCATGAATCTAATTTATGTTCAATGAGTTAAACTTGTAGTTTCCCTTAGTACACTTTGATACCACCCGACCTAGTACAGACTATAGACAAATGTTTTTGTAGTTAAAGAGATTCTTACAATGGCATTATAATAAGGAAGTGTCTGACTAAAAAATTGTAGCATTTGTGACTAAAAGTTGCTACTTGCTCATTGCAGATTGTGAAAATGATCCAAAGTTGAGCCTCTTCTCTATGTTTGCTCGTTTGCATCTAATTCTCGAAACCATGACTCTTTCATAACTTGAATCTAACTGGTTAGTACTCTACTCTCTACTATCTATATATACTTTTAGTAACATTGAATGATTAGTGGAAATTATTGAGTTTATGTAGTGCGATGTTGACGTGTATAATACCTGTTTGATGTAAGTCCCCAACCTAAAATCCTAAACTATAAAAAGGTAAACATATATGTTTAAAAATAGTGTTCTTTGGGATGGTTATGACATATGCTTTAAATTTAGTTTAGGTGTTTAATTATTTGTTGGTTTGGCCATCATAGTTATATTGTGCATGCAAGGTGTTTGAGTTGTGACAGATTGTGATATCCAAATGGTAATGGAGATGAACCTAGACATGATTTATACCTTTTCTTCTATTCCATATTTGATGCTATGGGGACCAAGGGTTTGTTTGAATAAAATTTTTATATAAGTACTTATGAGAGAAGAAAATAAGAAGAATAAAATGAAATGACTTTTTCCAAAAGTTAAAATTAGTTTATGCATAAACTAATTTTAGCTTATAAAGAAACTTGTAAGTGGCAATGATTCATTTTCCTTTCTTATTTTCTTCTTCTATAAGTGATTATAGAGAAGTTTATCCAAACAGACTTTAAGTCAATAAAGTTTCTCTATCTTTGGTTTAAGTGGCAATGATAATTCTTGCACGAAATTTTTCTTTTAAATTCCTTCTTGTTGTGAAGGAAACATAATTTGCACAGAAGTTATTTTAAAAATGACTTTGTTCTCAGATTCTTGTCTCAAAAAGATATAGGAGTTATTCTGGCACTTGGATGTCCAAGCTTAGATAGGAAAGTGATCAACTCAGGAAAACGACTGAGAGCATATGCAAGTATTGATTAGGGAAATGTAAGTGGTGACCGAGTTTCTACTATCATTTGCTTTTGCTTATAGTATACTTCACAACTTTCTTTATTTCCTATATCTAAATTTTTTTTCTTTACCTTCAATCAATAACTAGAAATTGTATGTATTGGTTCTTCAATCAGGTACGTAGTTCTTGCAATTTGAGGGGGGCACTGTGAAACGGAACTCGTGAGGCGCTTGAAGATGAAAGTGGAAGAACTGAGGACATTATGTGTATTATTTTAACTTGTGGGCTTGATCCAATTATGTTTTTCATTATACCATCGTCAAATAAGGAGCATTTTAGTTTTTTGCCTTTGTTCTTATATTAGATATGCTTGGCCTTTTCTTACTATATTAACAATAAAGCCCATTATCCATTCTTATAGATACATAGATTGTTTCCATGAATTTTTGTTTGACTTTCTCCATGTGAGTGAAGTAGTTCAACATTTTTTCTCCTTATAGAGCATACCGCAGCACCATATAAATGTTGACTGGTTACAACATTCATATCCCTCTTGGACTGAAATCAGTAAAGCTGCTGAAGGAGGTACCTTGTGATTATGACTACCAATTCATTACTGCATTCTTATCCCTCTTGGTCTACAGTTTTCTTTTTGTGATTGAGAATCTAGTTACATTCAGATCTATGGCTTCCTAATTCTTGCACTATAGCTTGTATTAGGACATCATAGCTCTACAGTCAATCAAGGATGTAAATACACTAGTACCACTTGTACTGATTTTACTATTATAATATACATTACTATTTTGCTGATAAAAAAATAATAGAATAATGGAATGCTTAAAATTTTTTAGTGAACAAAGTAGCTAAAGGACATCTCAAAATTTTTTTTTTTGCCTATGCGTTATCTTGCTCCCTTTTTTTCATTAAGTGCTTTTGATGAAACGACATTCAAGGTTAGCTGCTTACCCAGTCCATAACCCTTATTATCAACGGAGTTAACAGAAATAGATCTATAAATTTGGCATTAAAAGGTTTTTTATCATCAATTATTTTTGTTGACATTTTGAATTTAGTAGTATTTTGACCTCCCCTAGCTGCCGCTATAAGCCAAAATGACTTTAGTGGATTTTGGATCTTTTCCTACTTCAGCTAATAGGGTATGGTTATGTGTGTGTGAGAAAGAGAGAGATAGGACTCAAATAAGGACTGACTGTGATAGGTTGTATGTCCCACTAATTAGCATGATCATATCCTATTATTCCTCTATAGGAGAGGATCCAAATCCAAATTCTTTCTTTCTGCTTCATTTCTATTGAAAATAAAAAGTTTCTCATTACTGTAGAATGTTCGTAGGTCATTGTCCTCTGCTTCTTTTGCTTATATTTCACTAAATTATCTGAGTTCTGACTTATAAGTTATAACAAATAAAGAACAGAAAATTGAAGTCTTCAACCTAACGAACCCAATAAACTGATGCCCTATAAAAAAAATAATGTAATTAAATCATAAGACAAATACAATTTTCATAATGGTCTGTCTCCTAGGTTTCAACAAATCTCCAGAAAATATACTTACTCTGTTTTAAAATATTCGTCATCTCACGGAATAAATTGTTTGATTTTATCTTTTGATATAGAAAGCCAAACTATTTTTTTACCAACTTTATCCTACTCTCTTGTTATCTCCACTAAATGGAGACGTTAATGAAGTGATAATGTTATGTTCAGTATTTCAATAGAGGTTAATTTTGTTAGATACATTTATAGTTTGCTCCAATGGAGATTATTTAATAACTTTCTCAGTATGTCTGCAATGACCTTGAATGACATATATTTTGAAATAGAGGTAGTATCATGTTAGCAGAAATATTTAAAGAAGGCATGAGATTTAAAGGAAGTGAAGTAGCAGTTTGTTTCATTCATTACCAAACCAAACCAAACAATTAACAATAGAACTTGGTGTATTGCATGGACTGACTTGTAATTTAGTGATATTTGGTACGATACTACCCCAAAAATTTTTAAAATGAAAATATCCATAATGCTCTCCAAGGTCCATGTGGTTTTGCTTTTTTCCTCTCCTATCTTTCCTAAGTCATAGCAGTACCTGATGTAAGCTCCATTGGAGCTTGTAGGCCTAGGATCTTCTTCATCAATGGATTCCTTTGCTTCTTGGAAGATAAATGGCAGCGGAATGGAGAAGGAAGAGAGAGAGGAGACGCCACTTCAAGGAGAAGATGAGTCTAGAAGAAGCTGACCACCATAGGAGGCCATGGATAAGAGCTTGGAGGAAGAAGGAGATGAATGAAGGGAGAGGGAGAGAAGAGCACGAAATTTTGTGCTCAAAAAGAGCTCTGAAATCTGAAGTTAATATTCAAATTATCAAACTTCAAAAAAATGCACGCACATGACCTCTATTTATAGCCTAAGTGTCACACAAAATGGGAGGGAAATTCAAATTTCACTTGAATTTGAAATTGAATTTGTGGAGCCAAAATTTCACTAATTATGATTAGTGAATTTTAGTTATGGTTCAGCCCACTAATCCAAGATCAATTCCAAGATTCTCCACTAAGTGTGCTTAGGTGTCATGAGGCATGAAAAGCATGAAGGACATGCACAAAGTGTGACTATATGATGTGGCAATGGGGTGTAGTAAGCAAATGCTCGCCTCCCCCTCTAAAATTTAATTGCATTGGGCTTCTACCAATTCAATTAAATTTATTTCCAACCACACACATCAAATATCCACTTAGTGCATGTGAAATTACAAAACTACCCCTAATACAAAAACTAGTCTAGGTGCCCAAAAATACAAGGGCTGAAAAATCCTATATTTCTAGGGTACCCTACCTACAATATGGAGCCCTAAATACAAGGACCAAATATAATGACATCCTAGTCTAATATGTACAAAGATAATTGGACCCAACCTTGGCCCATGGGCTCAGAAATCTACCCTAAGGCTCATGGTTCTAGTGATTGGTCCCTTCCTAGGGAGGATTGCATCATCCCCTTCCCTTTGAAGAGGATTTGACCTCAAATCTATTAGTTCCTCCTCCTCAATATCAGCTCCACCTGCAAAAGGAGTTAAATCAGAAATGTTAAAAGTGGTGTTGACTCCATACTCTTCTGGGAGGTCCAACCTATAGGCATTGTTATTGATCCTCTCCAAAACCTGAAAAGGTCCATCCCCTCTAGGGCTAAGCTTGGATTTCCTTTTAGTAGGGAATCTATCCTTCCTAAGATGGAGCCAAACCCAATCACCCTCATTAAGAACTTGCTCTTTTCTTCCTCTATTGCCTTTAGTTGAATACACCTTTGTTTGGTTCTCTATTTGGTTCTTAACCCTCTCATGCAACTTCTTTACAAATTCTGACCTAGATTCCCCTTCTTTATGTATAAAAGAAGTGTCCAGTGGGAGGGGAATGAGGTCTAACAGTGTTAGGGGATTGAACCCATAGACAACCTCAAAAGGGGACTGCTTGGTGGTTCTATGAACCCCCCCTGTTGTAGGCAAATTCTACATGAGGAAGATACTCATCCCAAGACTTATGGTTGCCTTTCAGAAGAGCCCTTAAAAGGGTGGATAAAGACCTATTCACTACCTCTGTTTGCCCATCAGTTTGTGGATGACAAGTGGTAGAGAAAAGAAGTTTAGTTCCTAGCTTAGCCCATAAGGTTTTCCAGAAGTGGCTAAGGAACTTAGCATCTCTATCTGACACAATGGTCCTAGGCAAACCATGGAGTCTCACAACTTCCTTGAAAAAGAGTTTTGAGATGTGGGAAGCATCATCCACCTTGTGGCATGGTATAAAGTGTGCCATCTTGCTAAACCTATCCACCACCACAAAGATAGAGTCTACACCTCTTTGGGTTCTAGGAAGCCCAAGGACAAAGTCCATACTAATGTCTACCCAAGGTGCAGATGGGATGGGTAAGGGTGTGTATAGCCCATGAGGCATCACCCTAGACTTGGCTTGTAAACAAGCCACACACCTAGTGTAATGCTTATGGACATCTTTCTTCATATGGGGCCAATAAAACTTTTCTTTGAGTAAGACAAGGGTCTTGTCTATCCCAAAGTGGCCCATGAGCCCACCCTCATGGCTTTCTTTCACAAGTAATTTCCTAATGGATCCTTGGGGTATGCAAAGCTTTCCCTCTTTGAACAAATACCCCTCAGCCAAATAGAATCCATCTTGGGCCTTTTTCCCACAACTCTCATAAATGGGAGAGAAATGTTCATCTAAAGCATACAAGTCCCTAATATTATCAAATCCTAAAATTTGAGCTCCTAGGGAGCAAAACAATGTGTGTCTCCTAGAGAGGGCATCAGCTACCACATTTATTTTTCCCTTTTTGTATTTGATAACATATGGAAATTGCTCTAGGTTCTCTACCCATTTTGCATGCCTCTTGTTTAACTTGCTTTGCCCTCTAATGTACTTAAGTGATTGATGATCACTATGAATGACAAATTCCTTGGAAACAAGGTAATGTTCCCAAGTTTGGAGGGCTCTTATTAAGGCATAAAGCTCTTTATCATAGGTGGGGTAGTTGAGGGTGGCACGATGAAGTTTTTCACTAAAATAAGCAATAGGGTGCCCACCTTGTAACAATACAGCTCCAACTCCCACTATAAAGGCATCACATTCTAGCTCAAAAGTTTTAGAAAAGTCAGGAAGAGCTAGAACAGGTGCCTTAGTAAGCTTTTCTTTGAGCAAAGCAAAGGCTTGCTCTTGTTTTTCACCCCAGGTAAATTCCACATTCTTCTTCACCAGCTCATTGAGAGGTGATGCAATTGTAGAGAAATTAGGAACGAACCTTCTATAGAAGCTTGCTAACCCATGGAAACTCCTAATATCTCCCACACTTTTTGGGGTGGGCCATTCTTGGATGGCCTTGATTTTCTCAGGGTCCACTTGGACCCCATTTCTACCAACTACAAAACCTAAGAAAACTATATTATCTACACAAAAGGTACACTTCTCTATATTTGCATAGAGGGTGTTTTTCCTAAGGACTGAAAGAACTTGTCTGAGATGTCCTAAGTGATCATCTAGGCTCCTACTATACACTAAAATATCATCAAAATAAACAACTACAAATCTACCTATGAAATCCCTTAAGACATGATCCATAAGCCTCATAAAGGTGCTTGGTGCATTAGTGAGCCCAAAAGGCATCACTAGCCATTCATACAAACCAAACTTGGTCTTGAAACCAGTTTTCCACTCATCACCCTTTTTCATCCTGATTTGGTGATAACCACTTTTAAGATCAATTTTTGAAAAGATATTGGCACCATGCAACTCATCAAGCAAATCATCAAGTCTAGGAATGGGGTGCCTATACTTTACAGTGATGTTGTTGATGGCCCTGCAATCTGTACACATTCTCCACGTACCATCCTTTTTGGGCACCAACAACACTGGCACAGCACATGGGCTTAGGCTCTCTTGGACCCAACCCTTCTCCAACAATTCTTTAACCTGAGACTCTATCTCCTTAGTCTCTTGAGGGTTAGTCCTATAGGCTGGCCTATTAGGAAGGCTTGCTCCTGGGACTAAATCTATTTGGTGTTCTATTCCCCTTAAAGGAGGTAGCCCAGGGGGTATCTCTTTGGGAAATATATCACCAAATTCATGTAAGAGTTCTTGGACCTTTGGGGGTAAGGTCTCAAATGTAGGAATTGTGGCAGTGCTAAGGGATGTTTCCCTTGATAGGAGAAGGTAGAAAGATTGTTTAAGAAGGAGTGCTCTTTTAATATCACCTTTTGTTGCAAAATGATTTTCCTTCTTAACAATCTTCTTGGAGGAATCCTTTCACTCTTTTTCCTTCTCCCTGGCCTTTGAAGACAAGGCCTTACTATCCTTCTTTTTTTTTGTTTTTCTAATTTTTCTTCCTCATCCCTCTTATCTTTCATAGTTAGTTGATCTTTGGCCACCTGTGAAGGTGTTTGAGGATGCAACACAAATTTAGTGCCAAGATGGGTGAGGGTAATCTCATTAGTTAGGCCATTATAAATGATCTTCCTATCAAATTGCCACAACCTTCCTAAAATAATATGTCCTGCCTCCATGGGAACTATATCACAATTAACTTCATCCTTATATGTCCCAATGGAGAAAGGTACATTCACTTGTTGGTTAACTATCATTTCCCCTTGCTCATTGAGCCATTGAAGTTTATAAGGTTTTGGGTGGGGAATGATAGTGAGGTTCAACTTGGAAACTAATCTTGTGCTACAACAATTGCAACAAGATCCACTATCCACAATGAGAGAACAAGTTTTATCTAAAATTTTGCATCTTGTATGAAAGATGTTCTCTCTTTGGGATTGAGATAGATCACAAGATTGACCTCTAAGGAGCCTTCTAACCATTAAGAGATCACCTTCTTCATGGGGGTAGACTTCCTCACTAGACTCTTCACCCCTTACTTCATCTTCACTTCCACTAGAGGAAGGGAAAGAAGTAGTCTCCTCTTGACTACTATAAATGTCTTGACCCCTCATGATCATGGTTTTCTTTGTGGGGCATTGAGAGGCAATGTGACCTCTCCCAAGACATTTGAAGCATTTAATGTTGCTAGTCCTTTCTTGGGAACTAGTCTTAGGGGTGTATTTCTCTATGGTCCTACCCTTATCTTCCTTGGGTTTTGAAGGTGCAGCCCCTAAAATTCCATGGGCTTGGTCCTTCCTTGGATAAGAGTGAGAGCCATAAGATTTTGAAGAAGGTTTTCTTTTAAGTTGTTGCTCCACTCTTATACAAAGTTGGACTAGCTCATCTAGGTCCCTATATGGAAGGAGTTCAACCTTGTCCCTCACTTCCATATTGAGCCCACTAAGGAACCTAGCTATGCTTGTTCTTTCCTCCTCCCTAAGTCCAGCTCTTAAAAGGAGTAGTTCCATTTGTTGTCTATATTCTTCAACACTCATACTCCCTTGTCTAAGCCTTTGGAGCTTGTCCATAAGCTCCCTTTCATAGTAGGAGGGAATGTGCCTCTTCCTAAGGGCACTCTTAAGATCATTCCAATACTCTACTGGAGGATCCCCATGAATCCTTCGTTCTTTAACAAGGGAAGTCCACCAATAGAGGGCATACCCTTCAAAGCTAAGGGTAGCCAATGGAACTTTTCTCTCTTCGCTAATATGATGGCAAGCAAAGAGTTGTTCAACCTTCATTTCCCAATCTAAGTAGGCCTCAACATTATCTTTTCCTTGGAAATATGGGAGGCTAATGTTAACCTCTTGAGGCCTTCTATCCTTTTCTCTTCTTTGGGAGTGATGTTTAGTATGTGAACTATGACGCCCTCTATAATAGTCGCTAAGTTATTCACTTAAACTCTTGCAAGAGTCATGACTACTATAGGAGGCATGTTTTTCTCTTTTCATTTCTTTCATTATTTTTCTTCTTTCTTCCTCTCTTATTTTCTCTCTTTCATCTTGACTTATTTCTTCCACTCTTTTTTTACCTTCTTCTTTTCTCTCTTGTTTTTCTTTCCACAACTTAAGGGATCTCAACTCATCTAATATCTTATACAAGGGGTCCTTAGGAGTAGAACCCTCACCATTAACACTAGATGAAGAATGAAGACTCATGTTGGTTCCTAAGTTATGGTTCTTTCTTGTTGGGGGTTTGAAAACAAAGGGTAAAAGAAACTATGGTTGAAACTAGCCAAAATAAACACTAAAAGAGGTGTGAAAGATAAGGTAAAAACTAATTGGTAAAAGGCAAGCTATCTAGGCGGTTTGACAATGGAGGGTAAAAGAAATAAGCTATGAAAGTAAGCAAGAAATTAAAGTGCAAGAAATGCAAACTAGGCGGATCCTAAGAGTGTTTGGATGACCTCATTTAAGGTTCCCAACAAAACACTCACTATCCTAAGGGAAAATTGCCTAAAATTATTACGCACAAATGGAAGTAGGGTGACCTAGCGGAGGCTCCCAACTTACTTCCAATGAAAGGCCTTTTTGTTACAAAATTTGAAAGTAAAGCAAATTGCCAATTACAAAATTACAAAGAAAAAAAAATCCTCAATTGTGGTGGCTATTCTCTCTTTAGTGTTTCACTCAATTTGGAGTGCTTCTTAGTCTAATAGCTCTTAAGGTGGTTGGCCCCTTTCTTCTTGACTCAAATTCTTCAAGATATGGCACCAATCCTCCTTTCCAATTCCCTATATGGCAACTCACAACCAAGGAAACAAAGAGACAAGCAATAACCAAAGACCAAAAAAAAATGAAATGAAAGCTAAACCAATAGAGTTTTAACAAGACAAATTTTCAAGGATTATTCAACAATTAAAGCAATGAAAAGCACAAATAACAAGCTAGGACTCAAAGAGAAACCTAGAATGGCTCTAGAGTAGAGTAGAAGAACTAAAAAAAAAAACTCAAGAAACCTCTAGTTTTGGCACTTGTTTTCACAATAATTTTCAATTTAAATTTCAGAACTAGGATTGGTATAAAATAGGCACCAATTATAGAACAAATTTTGAGCCAAAACAACAAGCACACTTACCTTTCACTTTTTTTTTTCCTGGACACTGATTTTTCTGCCAATGTGTGCGATTTTTCTTATTTTTTCCTTTAATCCAAATCACTTGGTTCCTTTTTTATAATTTTGGTCCAGATGTCTAGAAAATTCAGTAAAAGTTTCAGCTCAAAAAACCTTGTGACCAATTCCCAGTAATTTATACAAGTTTGTATGTTCAAGCTGCCAGCACTAGCGATTTCAACCTAGAAATCAAGAGTAGTGTTTATGTTGCTTAAGGCTTGGATAGTTACAATTTGTGTTTGCTTATGCTCAATTATCTTGAATAAAACAATTCAAGAGAGCTTAAGACTTATTTTGATTCACAAATCCAGCCACAACTCAGGACCACAACTCAACTTCATCATAGGCATCATGTAGGAAACTTAGAAAACAAAAAAAAGTTCAAGAACAAGACTACTTCTAGGAATTGATTTTAAACATGTTATGAACTAAATAACATGCATGAATTAGACTCAAAATTCAAAAGATAGGCTAAGAATGACAAGAATACATGAACAAATGTATCTAGAATTCAATCAACAAAATAAAAATTCAACACAAACTTAGAACATAATGTGACAATTACTATGACTAAACATGACTCTAAGACAACATGGATTAAGTGATTTACACTTAGATTTTTGTGTTTTTTTTCTAATCAATATTTTGGAAGAAAATTTAGATCTAAAGGTTCAGCACAAGAATATTATGAATGAAAAATGATAGAACCTAAAATCAACACAAAAAACATGATTCAAGAGTAGATCTACAAAATTTGAACCATAGAAATGCAAGAACAAGTGTAGATCTAAGATTTAATGGGTATATTTGTTTTTTAATCTACTCTAAACAGCACCAAACCACAAGACAATGGAGGATATACATGGAGAATAAGATGAAGAACAAGGAATTATAGAGAATTCACCGAACAAAAAGATAGAGGAAGCAAAAGAACATCACCTAGATGAAGATGCTCTTGATACCACATGATGTAAGCTCCATTGGAGCTTGTAGGCCTAGGATCTTCTTCATCAATGGATTCCTTTGCTTCTTGGAAGATAAATGGCAGCGGAATGGAGAAGGAAGAGAGAGAGGAGACGCCACTTCAAGGACAAGATGAGTCTAGAAGAAGCTGACCACCATAGGAGGCCATGGATAAGAGCTTGGAGGAAGAAGGAGATGAATGAAGGGAGAGGGAGAGAAGAACACGAAATTTTGTGCTCAAAAAGAGCTTTGAAATCTGAAGTTAATATTCAAATTATCAAAGTTCAAAAAAATCACACACATGACCTCTATTTATAGCCTAAGTGTCACACAAAATGGGAGGGAAATTCAAATTTCACTTGAATTTGAAATTGAATTTGTGGAGCCAAACTTTGGAGCCAAAATTTCACTAATTATGATTAGTGAATTTTAGTTATGGTTCAGCCCACTAATCCAAGATCAATTCCAAGATTCTTCACTAAGTGTGCTTAGGTGTCATGAGGCATGAAAAGCATGAAGGACATGCACAAAGTGTGACTATATGATGTGGCAATGGGGTGTAGTAAGCAAATGCTCACCTCCCCCTCAAATATCCACTTAGTGCATGTGAAATTACAAAACTACCCCTAATACAAAAACTAGTCTAGGTGCCCAAAAATACAAGGGCTGAAAAATCCTATATTTCTAGGGTACCCTACCTACAATATGGAGCCCTAAATACAAGGACCAAATATAATGACATCCTAGTCTAATATGTACAAAGATAATTGGACCCAACCTTGGCCCATGGGCTCAGAAATCTACCCTAAGGTTCATGAGAACCCTAGGGCCTTCTTCAGCAGCTCTAGCCCAATCTTCTTGCAGCCTCTTGCTCATGGTTCTAGTGATTGGTCCCTTCCTAGGGAGGATTGCATCAGTACCTATCCTTTGGATTCCTCTTTGATAAAAAAAATTATGTAGTCTTGATGGTTTGTCTGGTTAGATTCAGTGAAAAATAAAATTTGTATACTCAGTTTCCTTGTTAGATTGATGAGACTATCCCCTGCCATCTAGGGCTTTCAGTTTGAATTCCTTCTTGAAATATTGTACTTAGTTGATATAGCCTCATTTACTTTTAGTGCTTTTTAATAATAGATGACATGGCTAATGTGGTGCTTCTTTCAAGGTGCTTAGACTGAAATCACATGTCAAATTTTGAATACATGCAATGCAACAATGAATGCACATGCCCTGTTTCAAACAATGATCACAATCTTTTGGCTCAATATGTTTGGTTGATTTTATTCCTTTTCTTTTTCAAGAATTGTTTGATTCTAGTTTGTGGAATGGGGTCAATACTCTCTGGGATGTAATTGCACCAATGCAATCAACATTAGGTTTTGAATGGAAAACCTGGAAGCATCATGTAATGAAATGGTTTTCTGCACTATCTTCCCTATCAAGCAGCAAGGACACCCAGAAACAAAGTTCTAATGATTTGTACCAAGCAAACCTTCAGGTTTGTAGAAAAAGGTCCAAACTTGAAGTTCATGGTGCAAATAGACATGCTTCACAAGTGGAAATCAAGGACCAAACTATTGCTCCCTGGCTTCTTTAAGAATCAGGGTACGTTGAGCACAATAGCAGCTCAATCTTGCAAATAGGAAGGTGTTAGGGAGGTGTCTGTGAAAACTTCACCTAGTAATTTGGCCAATAAATTGAATGAAATTGTAGTTGAGGCTACCGATTCCGATTTCTTACATATCAAAGAAATGGAATCAACACCTACAAATGAAATGACTATTGCAAAATCTGTAGAACCTAGTAGTAAGAATCGACAATGTATAGCTTAGACAATTAACTTAGATATAGTTGATATTCCTTTTATCTAGATAACTGAATAATAATATTAATAATAATTTGGAAACACAAAGCATCTTAATAGATAACGAGCAATATAATTTTTTTTATTATGTGACTTTTTACCTACAATTAAAGCCTATAAGTACAAATAAATGGTTTGTATCTACAGTCTTTTAATGGTAGACATAAGTTAATGACTTTTACCTACAATTGGAGGTTGTAGGTACAAGTTAATATTTTTACCTACAGTTAGGTTGTAGATATAAGTTAATGACTTTTACCTACACACATTGTGAATTATAGGAATCATATATAGTGACAATCAAATGTAATTATAGGTGAAAGTAAATCCATAGGTAAACCTCTACTGAAAAACTATAATATGTCATTGTACGCCCCCTCAAAGTTGACGGTCAAAATGTTTGTAGCACAAAGACTTTATTACATTTACCTACATATTTTTAACATCTAGTGATGATTTTTGTTCGTAGGCATAGGTCATTTTTATTGTAGTAAATACATAAATTATTATTCCCTTAATATTAATATTAATTATTTAAGCACATCCTTCATCTCAATTGTGGATGATTCATTTTCAATTTCAAGCCCTTGAGCAGGAGTTACAAGGGTATCTATTAATATAAATTAAGCTACAATGAACCTGTTTCTTTCTAATCCAATAAGGAATCATGCTTCGAACACAGCTCCCAAAAGGGTTCCATGTTTAGCTTGTACGTCTCCAATTAGAGCATACTCACTCACAAAAGCCTGTATGGTATTCAAATCACTCAAGGCAGTAATTCAAGTATATCAAATGCATACATAATATAAATACACACTGAGAGAAAAATAATTAAGAAAGTTAGATGTGGATTACAAAACCTTTGGACCATTTTTCGTGGTGTCTTATCGAACATCACCTAAGTGCTCAGGCCTCTGTTTCCGGGGTCCAACACTATGTTTCCACCAAAATGCATTTCTTAATGTTTTCCCTTCAATAAAACAACCACCTCCTGCAAGATAAAAAATTGCGTTAAATTTTGAAGTTATTTGAATGTTTGATGACTTTAACACAAATTAGAGGAAGGAATTAGAAAAGAGATGAGATCAGGTAAAACAAAATGATACGATGTCTTTAAAAATCCTTACAAATAACATGTACTCAATATCCCAACATATAAAAATATAGGATAATGCTACATCCAACATAAAATCTACCCTAAATTTTGAACAGTTAAAAAATAATGCCAGCTCTTTTATAGGCATATGACATGCAATATAATATAATAAACACTATGCTAAGTGACCCTTAAGAGATAATGTAGTTACACGTATAGTAACTACCTAAGCACCCACCTAGAAATCTGAAACCGTGGAATTACTGTTTTTACACCACGTAATAACCAAGTAACAAAATCTTAACACCTAGCAAGTAAGGGAATGGTGTCTTTCTAACTCACAGCCGCCTAATTGCAAATCAAAGATTGTGATGTCAATAATAGAGCAGTAAGAAAACATCTTGCAGAATTAAAATTAACCGACAGGTAGTCTGCACAATTTTTTATTTAAAAAGATAATATGATTTTCATATAAATTTGACAAATAAGTTCCAATGATCTATGGTTTTTCAACATAAAATATCTTTACTTCAATCTATATATAACTTAAAATCTAAAAAGGCTGGTTTCAAATCTAATATCATGTTAATGAAGTCACCTCGAAAATCACATCCCTTTGGCAAGACAAGTTTAAAGATTAACTAACTAAAAAAAATTAAATACAATAAAATTGAGCATTATCAACAATGAGAGTTTGACATTCCCGAAGAGTTTGTGTGAATAAATTTCTTCATAAGTAGTTTGAGGAGAAAAAATATACGAAGAAAACAAAAAAAATCAGTATGCCAAAAGAAAAAGGGACAATTAAACAGATAATGACATGACAGGTATACTATAAACATTAAAGAAACAATATGCATGGTAGTGGATGTAAAGATAATTGTTATTAAAGTAGAGAATTGTTAGAGTATCAAAAACATTTTTGGGATATGCCAAGAATCATCACTTAACCCTGAATATTGTTTCGGTATAAAGTGAATGTATTCAAATGATTTCCTATAGTAAAGTTGCTATATTTGACTGAGTTCCAGTAAATATATATATATATATATATATATATATATATATATATATATATATAAATTTGAAAATAATTATAATTGTAAGAATTAATTTCTAAATGAAAAAAAAAATGTGCTTGTTTCACGTTGGATAAAGCTTCTTCATAGCATCTCCATCTCAGCATCTCTCTCTTTCTTTTTTTAACTTTTTACACATCTTAATTAAATCTCACCATTGCACATACTTATTTTTAGATTTTACAGCTTAGAAACTATTCTCTATAACTAGAAACTTAAAAAATGTTACTATAACTCTTAAATAATCGCTCATTCTTACATCTTACAAAATATTTTCATAATATGGTTATTTACTACAATTTTTCATATTTTTTTGTCTTTACCTGGAGGACTTGGATATATATTGTTAAGTACGAATCATGGATATGCTACAACAAGATAAAAGCATTGAAGAAATCAGCAGAAAAGAAAAATTCCAATAAAATTATGAAGTGAATAGCTTTGTCCCATCATGCTTGGCATATACAGTCCTCCGAGGATCCTGGGTCAATCATTTGCGGCTAAGGGACATTGTGAAAAGCTCTAATAGTAATTGATAAGAGTTTTGGGATAATTGAACCTAAAAAACTAGTTGTTTTAGAGAGTCCAAAACCTAATAATTACTCAACTGTTCAACCCTCTTCTGTAATCATCAAGGCATTTAACTATGTATAAATTTTTTATCTGTAATCATTCTTATCTGGAATGCATCTAGCATTAGAAGTAAAAAGAATAATCTTAAAAAAAAAAATCTTAGTGACAAAAAAAAGAAAATAATCTTACAAAAAAAATCTTAGTGACAAAAACAAGAGAATAATCTTAAAAACAAAATCAGGTATAGTTAATTAGTTTTATCGATCTTTCTTTCATTTTTATTAGAATAGGAGTAGTCTTACCATCATATTTTATATTGATCTCCAATTAATGTGAAAAATTTTATTACGTGAGGAAGTAAAATTAAACTCCAATTATGAATAGAGAGATTAATATAGAAAAATCTAAAAAATTACATTTGTCTTTTATCCCTTAATCATACAATAGAGGTAGAATACATGGCTTTGCAGTAGCAAAAAACGTAGGTATTTGGCTTAAAGGTCTTATTAGCAATCTCGACTTTCCAAATGATAAAGCTATTATTTTTTGTGATAGTTTAAGTGCAATTTATTTAGCTAAGGATCAAGTGCATCGTGAGAAGACTAAACATATTGACATCAAATACCACTTCATCCATATTGAGAAAAGGATTCGAATCCAGAAAGTTGATTTGAGAGAGAAGTTGATTTGAGAGAGAATCCAACTTATATGTTCATGAAGCCTGTTCCTCAAAGCAAGTTCAACACTATCTATATCTACTTAATGTGGATTGCTAGAAATAAATAGTGTTACTTATAATTCAAAATTATTATTGAGTCAAGGGAAGATTGTTGGACGATAAAGGTGGATGAATGACAACATGGGTCACCTAGTCTAGTTATCTGATCTGGCTTTTGTTTTGGCCGTCCACTTAACTACTCTGGTGGAGCACGTCTAGTTGCATTACAAGAGAGCATCCAATCCAGTCTTAGTTAATCTATTAGATGGTCCAATTAACAAACTTAGATGTTCTAACCATTGTAACCATTTTCTATTTTTCTAATATTCTATTAGTTGTCCACTCCTATATAAGGAGTTAGTTAGCAAGGTTTGAAATGAATTAGAGCGAGATTCTAAAGCTAAACTTCATTGTACTATTAATTTTGTTTAGCTGCAATAAACTTCGTATTTGCATTATCTCTCTTCTCCTTCTATCATATGCTTCCATATCTATTTCGTATTCCTAAGTCTTAAACGCAACAAAATCAATTCACGTGCTTGTGTTGATCCTTGACGTAGCTTTTATTGGCTTAAGATAAAATACCCGTTGTGGGATTTGCGCCTTTCCACAAATAAATGAATTTCGGTGCTTGTGTTTTTCAGTGAATGTTAGTGTGTAGAGGTGTTTTTTTTTTTTTTTTGCTGCTGCCTATGCCTCTTTATTTCTAGAATCATAGATGTGTTATAGAGGCGAATAATCTCCCTAATTTAGAAAATAATATAATCTATACAAGGAAATTATCTCTTTAGCTAATATAATGTATTTTTATTGTTGCAATTATCTTCCAAGTGTTATTCTTCATTTATCTTCGAGTTATATCTCCATAGTTATCTCTGTTTTGAATTAATCCAGTTTCTAAATGTACTGTCTGGTGCACTCCTCGCTTTAGTGAGATATCTTTTGTAAAATTTCATCTTCTCCTGTGTTTGAGCTGGCTTAAGTGGCCTATACCTCGTTTGAGCGAGGCTACCTTGTAAAATTATCTTATTTCTATGTAAAAACTCATAATCATATTAAAAACTTCTAAAATCGTAATTCTTATCTAAAATATATTTATAATTGAAAGCATGATGAATTTGATTCAAAACAATGCCAAAAGTATACTAAAGTATCAAATAAATGTCTCAAATTGCATATCAAAATACGGTAAATTTGACGTTTATGAACACTCTTAATTTAGAACCTTGCTTGTCCTCAAGCAAGACTAAACTAAAAGCAAACTGACCAATAAAAATTTAAAATAAAACTAGACTAAAAATAAGAACAAAGATTTGAAAAAAGATTATGGAACTCAATAAACCAAGAGGAGGGAGTGAATTGGTTTCCAAACAAAATATACTTTTTCAAAAACAAAGTTGCGGAAAAAAAATTTCTAATCAGATCTTATCAGAACATAAATATGAATTGAACATAATTAATACTTAATCAATCCTTCCTTACACATGATCCTTCGTTAACTTCCTTTCTTTCACAATCGTGAAACTTGAATCTTTAAAACCTTGATAAAACTTGACTGATTTGATTAAACCTTGAATGAGTGAAAGATATGAACAAGAGAAAAAGACACAATCTTTTATATTAGTTCACTATCTATTTCTAGAGAAGTTAATCCAGTTATCTAATCAACAACCTATATTAGATTTCCACTATGCATTGAGAATTCTTACAAGCAATCACAATTAATCTACATTTCCCACCCCGAAAAAAGAGACTGAGGCATCCAACACTAAGACCCTCTATGAATATAAGTCTATGAGAACCCTACTCGTAGCCCAAACTAGAAAACCCTATTCTAGCATGTTGTAAGCAATTCACGCATAAACACAAGACCATGTAAAAGCCATACACACGAAAAAACTACGAGAGATGCAACCTAACCAATCTTTCCACAAAAACCTTGTTGGATTGAGAAGTTGATCTTCTTCTACTCAAAAGAAACAATTCACTTCTAAGAAAAAATCTTCCAAATCAAAAGACTAAGAAGTTGTGAGTTACTATAAAGCTCTTCTCTTCTCTTCTCTCATTCACCAATGAAAGCACAGAATCTTGCTCATTCTAAGGTTATGAAGCACTAAATCTTGCTCATTCTAAGGTTATGAAATGATTTTTGAGATGTATTGAGTATTCTCTAATGATCTCATAATGTATAGATGTGAACACAAGCTGGTTATTTATAGAGAAAACAGTTATAACCGCCTGTAACCAATTAAATCTATAAGGTAATCGATTATTTCAACAAAGTAATCGATTATATTTTCTAAGTAATTGATTAAAGTGTTCATCCAACATCTGAAAAACACCTCAAGAATAATGTAATCGGTTAAATGACCTAAGTAATCGATTAAAGTGTTCTTGTTCACCTCTGAACAACTTAAGCGAGAGAGAAGTAATCGATTAATCCACCTGGTAATCGATTGAAGCAAAGATTACTGGAAAAAAAAAAACCATTGTCTCAAACAATAGTGTAATTGATTAAAATGCTACCGTAATCGATTAAACCGATATGAGACTTAACTCTACAAGTTACAGACAGTTTGTTGTAATCGATTATAATGAGAATGTAATCGATTAAAACAGAGAGTTTTTGCCTCTAAAGAAATTATTCTAACTTAGAAAATTTTCTTCACTCTATCCATGATGATGCATGATGCAAAATAGACATCAAATGTACTAAGATGCAACAATCAAGTTAACAACCAATACAAATGCCACTCAAAGGAGTTGGGCGTGTAAAAGCCAAAACTTCTTCTTAAACATCTGTCGCAACCTACCCTTCAGCGGGAGGGCAAAAATGCCAACATGATAGGCCAAAGTTTTAGTATCCGAGGGAGACAACAAGCGGAGTCGCCACCAATGTTTATTGGAGGAAAACGTTAGAAAAACCAAAAAGACAAAGGTCTGCGTATTTTGAAAATGAGGGTTCGGGAGTTGTTTACGCATGGGGAAGGTATTAGCACCCTACACGCCAGTCACAAGGGACAGCAGCCTCTAATCGAGTGTGCAAATCATGACTTCAAAATTGTGTATTTTTCCTTTTTCATCTTTTTTATGTTTTTTACTTTTCTGGGGTTGACAAGGGTGTTGCCCTTGCTCCTACATATCCTCGGGTGCGATGAGGAAATCAGACCTACGTAGTTCTTTAAGTCTAAAATTTTGTGTTACATTGATTTTATCGTTTTTTGGAAGATTGATCTTAATTGCGAACAAAAGTTGTTTAAGGCGTTGGACCTTGAAACGATCTCTTGATTTTTGATGAATTGAAGAAGTTTATGAGTTGGCTTTTGTTAGTGCTTAGCTCTACTGAGTTTTAAAAGATTGGCTAAGATTTTGTTAAAACATAAGCACTTAGACAATGAAGGAAAGCTGGAGTTGCTGCACATGATGTCAAAGAATAAGATCGGGCTGCACAATGCACAAGGCAAGATGAAATGTCAAATGAAGAATTGAAGCTGCAGGATTCACGATGCCGGATACAATGTCCAGGACATCCTGCCTGAAAATACTGGAATTGCTAAAAGCATTGAAGCTGCAGGATCCACGATGTCGGATACAATGTCCAGGACATCCTGCCCGAAAATACTGGAGTTGCTAAAAGCATTGAAGCTGCAGGATCCACGATGTCGGATACGATGTCCAGGACATCTGGCCCGAAAATACTGGACATATAAATCTGTTATATCTTCAACAGATTATTGTGCAGTTAGCAAGAGATTAGATGATCTATCTTTAGGAACGAATTAAAAGATAATTAAAGTTCGAATTACAAACTAGAAGAGTTCGTTCAGGGAATAAAGATTAAAGATAAAAACTAAAAGATCAAACTGTATCTTTTAGATCTTTAAGTGCAGATTTTCAGGAAAATGATAGATCTCATCCAGCATCAAGAAGTTGCAGCCCAGAAATGCTCACTGCTATATAAACACGAAGGCTGCACGAGTTTTGAACCAAGTCCGGGATTGAAGAGTTATTTTGTGAGTTTTGGGACTTGAGTGTTTTGTGAGCCACCTTGATGGTACCCTAACATCAAGTGTTGGACCTGAGTGTGTAGAGTTGATCTCTTGTGTGTAGAGTTGATCTCTAGTGTGTAGAGTTGATCTCTTTTGTTCAGAGAGCAATCTCTGGTGTGTTTTTTGATTTGATTGTAAACACGGGAGTGTGATTGAGAGGGAGTGAGAGGGGTTCTCATATCTAAGAGTGGCTCTTAGGTAGAGGTCGCACGGGTAGTGGTTAGGTGAGAAGGTTGTAAACAGTGGCTGTTAGACCTTGAACTAACACTATTTTAGTGGATTTCCTCCCTGGCTTGGTAGCCCCCAGATGTAGGTGAGGTTGCACCGAACTGGGTTAACAATTCTCTTGTGTTATTTACTTGTTTACTCTGTTCATACACTCAGAGATAATCTGCATGTTCTGAAGCGTGATGTCGTGACATCCTGTACGACATCTGGCATTGGTATCAGAATTTCAATTGGTATCAGAGCGGGCACTCGAAATCACTGAGTGAGACCTAGGGAGATAAATTCTGATGAACATGGAGAAAGAAGGAGGACCAGTGAACAGACCACCAATTCTGGATGGAACCAACTATGAATACTGGAAAGCAAGGATGGTGGCCTTCCTCAAATCACTGGATAGCAGAACCTGGAAAGCTGTCATCAAAGGCTGGGAACATCCCAAGATGCTGGACACAGAAGGAAAGCCCACTGATGAATTGAAGCCAGAAGAGGACTGGACTAAAGAAGAAGACGAATTGGCACTTGGAAACTCCAAAGCTTTGAATGCTCTATTCAATGGAGTTGACAAGAATATCTTCAGACTGATCAACACATGCACAGTGGCCAAGGATGCATGGGAGATCCTGAAAACCACTCATGAAGGAACCTCCAAAGTGAAGATGTCCAGATTGCAACTATTGGCCACAAAATTCGAAAATCTGAAGATGAAGGAGGAAGAATGTATTCATGACTTCCACATGAACATTCTTGAAATTGCCAATGCTTGCACTGCCTTGGGAGAGAGGATGACAGATGAAAAGCTGGTGAGAAAGATCCTCAGATCCTTGCCTAAGAGATTTGACATGAAAGTCACTGCAATAGAGGAGGCCCAAGACATTTGCAACTTGAGAGTGGATGAACTCATTGGTTCCCTTCAAACCTTTGAGCTAGGACTCTCGGATAGGGCTGAAAAGAAGAGCAAGAATCTGGCTTTCGTGTCCAATGATGAAGGAGAAGAAGATGAGTATGACCTGGACACTGATGAAGGTCTGACTAACGCAGTTGTGCTCCTTGGAAAACAGTTCAACAAAGTAATGAACAGAATGGACAGGAGGCAGAAACCACATGTCCGGAACATCCCTTTCGACATCAGGAAAGGTAGTGAATACCAGAAAAGGTCAGATGAAAAGCCCAGTCACAGCAAAGGAATTCAATGCCGTGGGTGTGAAGGCTTTGGACACATCAAAGCTGAATGTCCCACTCATCTCAAGAAGCAGAGGAAAGGACTTTCTGTAAGTCGGTCTGATGATACAGAGAGTGAACAAGAAAGTGATTCTGACAGAGATGTGAATGCACTCACTGGGAGATTTGACTCTGCTGAAGATTCAAGTGATACAGATAGTGAAATCACTTTTGATGAGCTTGCTATATCCTATAGAGAACTATGCATCAAAAGTGAGAAAATTCTTCAGCAGGAAGCACAACTGAAGAAGGTCATTGCAAATCTGGAGGCTGAAAAGGAGGCACATGAAGAGGAGATCTCTGAGCTTAAAGGAGAAGTTGGTTTTCTGAACTCTAAACTGGAAAACATGACAAAATCAATAAAGATGCTGAATAAAGGCTCAGATACGCTTGATGAGGTGCTACAGCTTGGAAAGAATGTTGGAAACCAGAGAGGACTTGGATTTAATCCTAAGTCTGCTGGCAGAACAACCATGACAGAATTTGTTCCTGCCAAAAACAGCACTGGAGCCACGATGTCACAACATCGGTCTCGACATCATGGAACGCAGCAGAAAAGGAGCAAAAGAAAGAATTGGAGGTGTCACTACTGTGGCAAGTATGGTCACATAAAGCCCTTTTGCTATCATTTACATGGTCATCCACGTCATGGAACTCGAAATAGCAGCAGTGGAAGGAAGATGATGTGGGTTCCAAAACACAAGACTGTTAGTCTTGTTGTTCATACTTCACTTAGAGCATCAGCTAAGGAAGATTGGTACCTAGATAGCGGCTGTTCCAGACACATGACAGGAGTTAAAGAATTCCTGGTGAACATTGAACCTTGCTCCACTAGCTATGTGACATTTGGAGATGGCTCTAAAGGAAAGATCACTGGAATGGGAAAGCTAGTCCATGATGGACTTCCTAGTCTGGACAAAGTACTGCTGGTGAAGGGACTGACTGCAAACTTGATCAGCATCAGTCAGCTGTGTGATGAAGGATTCAATGTAAACTTCACAAAGTCAGAATGCTTGGTGACAAATGAGAAGAGTGAAGTTCTAATGAAGGGCAGCAGATCAAAGGACAACTGCTACCTATGGATACCTCAAGAAATCAGTTACTCCTCCACATGTCTATCCTCCAAAGAAGATGAAGTCAGAATATGGCATCAAAGATTTGGACATCTGCACTTAAGAGGCATGAAGAAAATCATTGACAAAGGTGCTGTTAGAGGCATTCCCAATCTGAAAATAGAAGAAGGCAGAATTTGTGGTGAATGTCAGATTGGAAAGCAAGTCAAGATGTCCCACCAGAAGCTTCAACATCAGACCACTTCCAGGGTGCTGGAACTACTTCACATGGACTTGATGGGGCCTATGCAAGTTGAAAGCCTTGGAGGAAAGAGGTATGCCTATGTTGTTGTGGATGATTTCTCCAGATTTACCTGGGTCAACTTTATCAGAGAGAAATCAGACACCTTTGAAGTATTCAAGGAGTTGAGTCTAAGACTTCAAAGAGAAAAAGACTGTGTCATCAAGAGAATCAGGAGTGACCATGGCAGAGAGTTTGAAAACAGCAGGTTTACTGAATTCTGCACATCTGAAGGCATCACTCATGAGTTCTCTGCAGCCATTACACCACAACAGAATGGCTTAGTTGAGAGGAAAAACAGGACTTTGCAAGAGGCTGCTAGGGTCATGCTTCATGCCAAAGAACTTCCCTATAATCTCTGGGCTGAAGCCATGAACACAGCATGCTACATCCACAACAGAGTCACACTGAGAAGAGGGACTCCAACCACACTGTATGAAATCTGGAAAGGGAGGAAGCCAACTGTCAAGCACTTCCACATCTTTGGAAGTCCATGTTACATTTTGGCAGATAGAGAGCAAAGGAGAAAGATGGATCCCAAGAGTGATGCAGGAATATTCCTGGGATACTCTACAAACAGCAGAGCATATAGAGTATTCAATTCCAGAACCAGAGCTGTGATGGAATCCATCAATGTGGTTGTTGATGATCTAACTCCAGCAAGAAAGAAGGATGTCGAAGAAGATGTCAGAACATCGGGAGACAATGTAGCAGATACAGCTAAAAGTGCAGAGAATGCAGAAAACTCTGATTCTGCTACAGATGAATCAAACATCAACCAACCCGACAAGGGACCCTCCATTAGAATCCAGAAGATGCACCCCAAGGAGCTGATTATAGGAGATCCAAACAGAGGAGTCACTACAAGATCAAGGGAGATTGAGATT
Organism: Glycine soja; assembly: GCF_004193775.1. Classification (NCBI taxonomy): domain Eukaryota; kingdom Viridiplantae; phylum Streptophyta; class Magnoliopsida; order Fabales; family Fabaceae; genus Glycine; species Glycine soja. Next base: position 25,533,070 of record NC_041004.1, read on the forward strand.
GTCTCCAACTCATGTTTTGTCTCCAAAATTGAGCCCAAGAATGTGAAAGAGGCACTGGCTGATGAGTTCTGGATCAATGCTATGCAAGAAGAATTGGAGCAATTCAAAAGGAATGAAGTCTGGGAGCTAGTTCCGAGACCCGAGGGAACTAATGTGATTGGCACCAAGTGGATCTTCAAGAACAAAACCGATGAAGAAGGTGTTATAACCAGAAACAAGGCCAGACTTGTTGCTCAAGGCTACACTCAGATTGAAGGTGTAGACTTTGATGAAACATTCGCCCCAGTTGCTAGACTTGAGTCCATCAGATTGTTACTTGGTGTAGCTTGCATCCTCAAATTCAAGCTGTACCAAATGGATGTGAAGAGCGCATTTCTGAATGGATACCTGAATGAAGAAGCCTATGTGGAGCAGCCAAAGGGATTTGTAGATCCAGCTCATCCAGATCATGTATACAGGCTCAAGAAGGCTCTCTATGGATTGAGGCAAGCTCCAAGAGCTTGGTATGAAAGGCTAACTGAGTTCCTTACTCAGCAAGGGTATAGGAAGGGAGGAATTGACAAGACTCTCTTTGTCAAACAAGAGGCTGAAAACTTGATGATAGCACAGATATATGTTGATGACATTGTGTTTGGAGGGATGTCGAATGAGATGCTTCGACATTTTGTCCAACAGATGCAATCTGAATTTGAGATGAGTCTTGTTGGAGAGCTGACTTATTTTCTGGGACTTCAAGTGAAGCAGATGGAAGACTCCATATTCCTCTCACAAAGCAAGTATGCAAAGAACATTGTCAAGAAGTTTGGGATGGAGAATGCCAGCCATAAAAGAACACCTGCACCTACTCACTTGAAGCTGTCAAAAGATGAAGCTGGCACCAGTGTTGATCAAAGTCTGTACAGAAGCATGATTGGGAGCTTACTATATTTAACAGCTAGCAGACCCGACATCACCTATGCAGTAGGTGTTTGTGCAAGATATCAAGCCAATCCTAAGATAAGTCACTTGACTCAAGTAAAGAGAATTCTGAAATATGTAAATGGCACCAGTGACTATGGGATTATGTACTGTCATTGTTCAGATTCAATGCTGGTTGGGTATTGTGATGCTGATTGGGCTGGAAGTGCAGATGACAGAAAAAGCACTTCTGGTGGATGCTTCTATCTGGGCAACAATCTTATTTCATGGTTCAGCAAGAAGCAGAACTGTGTGTCCCTATCTACTGCAGAAGCAGAGTATATTGCAGCAGGAAGCAGCTGTTCACAACTAGTTTGGATGAAGCAGATGCTCAAGGAGTACAATGTCGAACAAGATGTCATGACATTATACTGTGACAACTTGAGTGCTATTAATATTCCTAAAAATCCTGTGCAACACAGCAGAACCAAGCACATTGACATTAGACATCACTATATCAGAGAGCTTGTTGATGATAAAGTTATCACACTGGAGCATGTTGACACTGAGGAACAAATAGCAGATATTTTCACAAAAGCATTGGATGCAAATCAGTTTGAAAAACTGAGGGGCAAGCTGGGCATTTGTCTGCTAGAGGAATTATAGCAGCTACTGCTATCTGAACGTGCTCAAACGTCTCACTTAACATTAATAGCACGTTCACTACTAAGCCAAAACAAATTCGACCGTTGCTTCACACGTCCCTCTACATTTCTCATTCAAACTTATATTTTCGTGGTAATCTCGTTTTCAGCATTCCCCAACAGCTCTCAGAAATTTACGAAATCATTCCAAAGGCTCTGCATTTCCATGGCTACCTCACCAAAAGAAACTTCAGCTCCTGGTTCACCCTCTGTACCATCATCTCCATCATCCACCAAAGCACCAGCAAACCAGGAACGACCTGAATTCAATATCCAGCCCATACAAATGATTCCTGGTTCAGCCCCTGTTCCTGAAAAACTGGTTCCCAAACGACAACAGGGTGTGAAGATCTCTGAAAACCCTAGCCTTGCAACAAGTCCTAGGGAAGTAGACACGGAGATGGACAAGAAGATCCGCAGTATTGTAAGTAACATTCTGAAAAATGCTTCTGTCCCTGATGCTGATGAAGATGTTCCAACATCTTCCATCCCAGATGTTGCTGTTCCTGATGCTGAGAAAGATGTTCCAACATCTTCCACACCAAATACTGAAGCCGTCTCTTCACCCAGCAAAGAGGAATCAACAGAGAAAGAGGAACAAGCCACAGAGGAGACCCCTGCACCACGGGCACCAGAACCTGCTCCAGGTGACCTCATTGACTTAGAAGAGGTAGAATCTGATGAGGAACCCATTGCCAACAAGTTGGCACCTGGCATTGCGGAAAGACTACAAAGCAGAAAAGGAAAAACCCCCATTAAGAGGTCTGGACGAATCAAGACTATGGCCCAGAAGAAAAGCACTCCAATCACTCCTACCTCATCCAGACGAAGCAAAGTCGCAATTCCTTCCAAGAAGAGGAAAGAAATTTCCTCATCTGATTCTGATGATGATGTCGAACTAGATGTCTCGACATCAAAGAGGACCAAGACATCAGGGAAGAAGGTGCCTGGTAATGTCCCTGATGCACCATTGGACAACATCTCATTCCACTCCATTGGCAATGCAGAAAGGTGGAAATTCGTGTATCAACGCAGACTTGCCTTGGAAAGAGAACTGGGAAGAGCTGCCTTGGATTGCAAGGAGATCATGGACCTCATCACGGCTGCTGGACTGCTGAAGACTGTCACCAAGTTGGGAGATTGCTATGAGAGTCTAGTCAGGGAATTCATTGTCAACATTCCCTCTGACATAACAAACAGAAAGAGTGATGAGTATCAAAGAGTGTTTGTCAGAGGAAAATGTGTTAGATTCTCCCCTGCTGTGATCAACAAATACCTGGGCAGACCAACAGATGGAGTGGTGGACATTACTGTTTCTGAGCATCAAATTGCCAAGGAAATCACTGCCAAACAAGTCCAGCATTGGCCAAAGAAAGGGAAGCTGTCTGCAGGGAAGCTGAGTGTGAAATATGCAATCTTGCACAGGATTGGAGCTGCAAACTGGGTACCCACCAATCATACTTCCACTGTTGCCACAGGTTTGGGTAAATTTCTGTATGCTGTTGGAACCAAGTCCAAATTTAATTTTGGAAACTATATTTTTGATCAAACTGTTAAGCAGTCAGAATCATTTGCTGTCAAATTACCCATTGCCTTCCCAACTGTATTATGTGGCATTATGTTGAGTCAACATCCCAATATTTTAAACTACACTGACTCTGTGATGAAGAGAGAATCTCCTCTATCCCTGCATTACAAACTGTTTGAGGGGACACATGTCCCAGACATTGTCTCGACATCAGGGAAAGCTGCTGCTTCAGGTGCTGTGTCCAAGGATGCCTTGATTGCTGAACTCAAGGACACATGCAAGGTGCTGGAAGCAACCATCAAAGCCAACACAGATAAGAAAATGGAGCTGGAACGGATGATCAGAAGACTCTCAGAAAGTGGCATTGATGATGGTGAAGCAGCTGAGGAAGAAGAAGAAGCAGCTGAGGCAGAGGAAGATGCAGCAGAGGATACAGATTCAGATGATGATGATGATTCTGAAGCCACCCCATGATCATCAGACCCTTATGTTTTTTTTTTGCTTTTTACTTTTATTAGCTAAAGGGGCATGTCCCTTTGAACAATGGTTACTATTGGTCTGTAATATTTGCACCTTAAGCTCATGCATTCTACTTTTGTCAAATTCTGTCTAAAAAGGGGGAGTAATAGTTATGCATGATTTGGGAGTAATGGTATTAATATGTATGCAATAGTAGTATTATGCATGATGTATGATTTTGAGAAGTAGGATACGATGTATGCATGATTCATGATTTCGAGGGGGAGGTGTATGAATATGAATTTGAGGGGGAGACTGCTGCTGCCGATGATGACTGGTGTAAGCTACTAGTAGCTGATAGAAGATGCTGCAGTAAGCATGGAGACAGGGGGAGCAGGAGCAGAAAGCTGCAGTAAGCATGGAGACAGGGGGAGCAGGAGCAGAAAGCTGATGTCACGTGAGATGTCTTGACATCCTGGAAACGACTTGCAACTTGTCTAAACTACAGATTCCGCTGTGCTCGATTACTCTGATAATGAAAGTTGCTGATTCCACTTGCATAACTGCTCGTACCTGCTCAGGAAGTGTCTAAGTATGTTTTAGACAAAATTTGCCAAAGGGGGAGATTGTTAGTGCTTAGCTCTACTGAGTTTTAAAAGATTGGCTAAGATTTTGTTAAAACATAAGCACTTAGACAATGAAGGAAAGCTGGAGTTGCTGCACATGATGTCAAAGAATAAGATCGGGCTGCACAATGCACAAGGCAAGATGAAATGTCAAATGAAGAATTGAAGCTGCAGGATTCACGATGCCGGATACAATGTCCAGGACATCCTGCCTGAAAATACTGGAATTGCTAAAAGCATTGAAGCTGCAGGATCCACGATGTCGGATACAATGTCCAGGACATCCTGCCCGAAAATACTGGAGTTGCTAAAAGCATTGAAGCTGCAGGATCCACGATGTCGGATACGATGTCCAGGACATCTGGCCCGAAAATACTGGACATATAAATCTGTTATATCTTCAACAGATTATTGTGCAGTTAGCAAGAGATTAGATGATCTATCTTTAGGAACGAATTAAAAGATAATTAAAGTTCGAATTACAAACTAGAAGAGTTCGTTCAGGGAATAAAGATTAAAGATAAAAACTAAAAGATCAAACTGTATCTTTTAGATCTTTAAGTGCAGATTTTCAGGAAAATGATAGATCTCATCCAGCATCAAGAAGTTGCAGCCCAGAAACGCTCACTGCTATATAAACACGAAGGCTGCACGAGTTTTGAACCAAGTCCGGGATTGAAGAGTTATTTTGTGAGTTTTGGGACTTGAGTGTTTTGTGAGCCACCTTGATGGTACCCTAACATCAAGTGTTGGACCTGAGTGTGTAGAGTTGATCTCTTGTGTGTAGAGTTGATCTCTAGTGTGTAGAGTTGATCTCTTTTGTTCAGAGAGCAATCTCTGGTGTGTTTTTTGATTTGATTGTAAACACGGGAGTGTGATTGAGAGGGAGTGAGAGGGGTTCTCATATCTAAGAGTGGCTCTTAGGTAGAGGTCGCACGGGTAGTGGTTAGGTGAGAAGGTTGTAAACAGTGGCTGTTAGACCTTGAACTAACACTATTTTAGTGGATTTCCTCCCTGGCTTGGTAGCCCCCAGATGTAGGTGAGGTTGCACCGAACTGGGTTAACAATTCTCTTGTGTTATTTACTTGTTTACTCTGTTCATACACTCAGAGATAATCTGCATGTTCTGAAGCGTGATGTCGTGACATCCTGTACGACATCTGGCATTGGTATCAGAATTTCAGCTTTATTTTTGTTTTTTGTGTTTATTAACCTTCAATCCATTAAAGATAAATTGCGGTACTAACGATCAGTCAAAACTTACTTTACAAAAGAAAAGTGATTATCGATGATAGGAGAAGGAGATGAAGATGCACAAAACAATAAAAAGGACCCTTAAGGGTCCATAGAGTGAATTCAAAACTTAAAAATAAAAAACTAACCGGTCGAAGAACGAAGAACGACATAGAAATCGATTGCAGTCACAATTTGGCGGTGTTTTAGCTTCTTTTTCTCTTCTTTCTTCTCAATTTTGGACCTCTGGACCTTAGGACCTCTCTCTCAGCCTCCCTTCATGCCTATTTATAGCAAAACAAGGCATTTGGGATGAAGGTAGCTTGCCCAGGTGAGCTGTTACTTCATTCTGAATGCGAGCTGGTTACTTCATCATGAAGTTATTTTGGTGGCCCAGGAAAGCCAGAGACTAGCTTGGGAGAGCCAGGGGTCAGAAAAAGTGTGTAAATGACCCTTTTTCCCTCCCTTTCAAGTATTTTCCGCATTCTTTTTCAAAACATCGAAAAACCTTACGGATTGTGTGGCAACTGGCGTTAAGCAGCTTAATTCGGCTAGCAAGAATCAAAATGTTAGCAAATGAAGGTCCCCAGATGAAATTAGGGTATGACAGTTGCCCCTCTTTACTTATCTTTTATTGGATATAAAAGGGAAGTAAAGATAAATACACTAATTTCGTTCGAGCGATCTTACTATTCAATTGGGCAACTGGCGAAAACCAAAGAAGTGAAACTGAGGAAACATGAGGACATTGATGTTTTTTTTCTTTTTTTTACTTACTTTTTTTTAAAGCATAGAAGCAGAGGACGTCGAGTCTTATGAAGCACAAGGACAAAAGACATTGAAGTCTTTGAGATGAAGATAATGTCATCTTTGAAAATGTAAATGGCTAAAGACATTGTCACCTTTTGAAAGTGTAAATGACTAAAGACATTGTCGTCTTCGAAATGTAAATGAAGGCATTGTCACCTTTTGAAAGCATAAATGACTGAAGAAATTGTCGTCTTTGAAATGTAAATGAAGGCATTGTCGCCTTTTGAAAGCATAAATGACTGAAGACATTGTAGTCTTTTGAAATGTAAATGAAGGCATTGTTGCCTTTTGAAGACATTGTTGTCTTTGAAATGTAAATGAAGGCATTGTCGCCTTTTGAAAGCATAAATGACAGAAGACATTGTCATCTTTGAAATGTAAATGAAGGCATTGTTGCCTTTTGAAGACATTTTCATCTTCGAAATTTAAATGAAGGCATTGTCGCCTTTTGAAAGCATAAATGACTGAAGACATTGTCGTCTTTGAAATGTAAATGAAGGCATTGTCGCCTTTTGAAAGAATAAATAACTGAAGACATTGTCGTCTTCAAAAAGAGGTAGATGACCATGATTGTCTCTGGAAGGAAAAAAAGACTGTAATAGTCTTGAAAACAACTAAAGCGAATGACCATGATTGTCTCCGCATGCCAATGGACTTGATTGTCTCTGGAAGGAAAAGAAGATTGTAATAGTCTTGAAAACAACGAAAGTGTATGACCATGATTGTCTTCGCATGCCAACGAACTTGATTGTCTCTGGAAGGCAAAGAAGACTGTAATAGTCTCGGTCGAAAGACATTGAAGTCTTCAAAAAGAGGTAGAAGACCATGATTGTCTCTGCATGCCAACAGACTTGATTGTCTCTGGAAGGCAAAGAAGATTGTAATAGTCTCTGATAAAATAATTGCGAGGACTTTGAGTACCCTGAAACAAGCCAATAGATACTAGTACCGAAGGGCTTAACCCTGTGAGAAAGCAAGAGGTTGAATCTTTGAGAGGATCTCTTATCCTAAACCCTAAGATTAGGACATTAGTTTTGGGAAATTGGCTTACAAAGAGAAATCTATGCACTTAATATGACCATGATTTTTGGGATGCAGATGCATGCAACCTTTATCTTGAAATGCAATAAATGCAGGCTTTGTATGTAACAATGCAATGCAATGGAAATTTATACAATGTTCATGACATTCTTTCCTTTTTTTTTTTTCGGTTTAATTTTTTTTGTGTGTGGAAAACACAGATTGATTTTTTTTTTTAAGATGTGATAACTCATGCAACCTCATCCTATTTCTTTGCAAATCTCGTTGAGGACTCCCTTAGAGTGTATGTTCTGTTTGATTTAGTCACTTGACAATTTTGAAGTGACGGCAATGGAGCCGTTTGACATTTAATCAATCAACCGAAATATTGATCTTGGGGTTTTACCCTTTATTTTAAAAACTTCGATTATTCTGCACAACATGAAAATATATGGCTTTGGGACCAATCGTGCACCCCATTGAAGGATGGCAATGGATTGTCACACTTTGGTATGTGACCAAGTGAAATTTTCCTGATTTATGGTCATAAAGTGATGCCATGGGTTTGATGATCCCACTGAAACTTGATGACACGGGCTGATCCAGAGGCAAAGGCCACCATTGTAATCAAAGGAATCCTAAAGAGTTTTGCATGAGAGACTAACATCAAGCGTACCCTACTATCACTATTGGCTTCGGGCATTTTCTGCGAGCTCCTAGTTGAATGAGATTTCTTCTCAAATGTGCAAGTGTGAACCTCAGGGGTTTCTCTTTTTTGTTTTAGATAGATTTTTTTTAACAACCACAAAAGCGCATGCGAGTTTCATTCTAGAATCCTAACTTAAAAAGCAAATTAGTCATTCCTTGATCCACATGGACTTTATTGGGCTTGTAACGTGGTCAGAGGTAAGAAGGCTATGAAAGAAAGGATTAGACAAGCTCAAAGAGTGTTTGAGGGTTACATTGAGTAAGAACCTCAAAAGTGTTGCTTGTACCTTTTGGGTTGGGCTCTACTCCTTTTGTCTCATACATTAATCCTTCATTGCACTTTTGTGCCTTTCTTGTAGGATTTGGAGATCTTTGTCTCTCTTTTTCTTCACTCGCCTTTGGCAGATTTTATTTTCTCTTTTCTTTTCATTTTTGACCAACTTCATGCATGTGTTGTTTGCATTGCTCTTCCTGTTGGTTTAGCAGTGGTTCCTACTCAGGGTTCCTATTTTGCTTTTGCTATTTTTTTGTTGTTTTTAGAAAACAAATACGCTTTGGCTCGGAGGGGGTAGCAAAGGATAAACTAGTGTTTGGGATGTTGAAACATGACCATGTGTCATTTCAAATCTTGACTTATATCCTTTCGTAGTTTGGATTTTCGGACCAAACCTTAACAACACACCCTTAATTGTTTTTTTTTATTCTTATTTTTTTTTCAACCCAAATTTTGGCTTATGCCGCCCTTTCGGGTTTTCAACTTAACAGGTGAGAAATTTTGATCTACCCCCAAGTTCGCTTGAGGTTTATGCATGGTGCCCCTTATTGCCCCAGTGTAGGGCTCTGAGGTATCTATTGCTGTTTTTTTGTCATGACCTTGTTGATGGAAGCTTGCTTGTGGGGCTTCTATGGAGGCTGGATCTTTGAGCTTCAATGAGATCCTTTAATGGTGATTTTCCACCATGGAGATGCAGTGGAAGACAAAGGAGAAGAGGTGAGAGGAGGCGCCATCCACTAAGGAATAAGCCATGGAAGAAGGAGCTTTACCACCAAGATGAGCCTTGGATAAGAAGCTTGGAGATGATGTTTCAATGGAGGAAAAGAAAGAGGGAGAGAAAGAGAGAGGGGGGAGCACGAAATTGAAGGATGAAAAAGGGAGAGAAGTTGAACTTTGAGTTGTGTCTCACAAGACTCTCATTCATCAAAGTTACAACAAGTGTTACACATGTTTCTATTTATAGACTAGGTAGCTTCCTTGAGAAGCTTTCTTGAGAAAACTTCCTTGAGAAGCTTCTTTGAGAAAAATTCCTTGAGAAGCTAGAGCTTAGCTACACACACCCCTCTAATAACTAAGCTCACCTCCTTGAGAAGCTTCCTTGAAAAGATTCCTAAAGAAACTAGAGCTTAGCTACACACACATCTCTAATAGCTAAGCTCACCTCCTTGAGATGAGAAGCTAGAACTTAGCTACACACCCCTATAATAGCTAAGCTCACCCCCATGACAAAATACATGAAAATACAAAAAAAGTCCCTACTACAAAGACTACTCAAAATGCCTCGAAATATAAGGTTAAAACCCTATACTACTAGAATGGCCAAAATACAAGGCCTAAACGAAGGAAAAAACCTATTCTAATATTTACAAAGATAAGCAGGCTCATACTTAGCCCCTGGGCTCAAAATCTACCCTAAGGCTCATGAGAACCCTAGGGCCTTCCCTTGGATCTCTGGCCCAATCTACTTGGAGTCTTCTATCCAATGTCCTTGCGGGGTAGGATTGCATCACTTGTAGCAAGTAAAAAATGAAAGAAACTGTGCAGGTTTTCGAAAATGAATTCTCAAGGATGAGAAACATTTAAAGGGTTTTCAATTGATAGATTAAGTCAAATGACTCCTGTTCTTGATAACTCACTTTTCTCTCAAAAAGATAACTTTTAAGAACGATAAAATGAGGTCACATGAATGTCTGTATTTTTTATTTGAAACATAGCCAATCAAACATGTTTTTTTGAACTTTTTACTTGTCATTTTCGACACCCTCACCAAACATGTAGAACGAGCAATTCCTGATTGAACAGTCTTAAAAGTCAAACTGAGGAGCGTAGGTCACTTGAGCAAATAAACCAATGGCTTACACTCACATTCTAGTGGAAGTTAAATAAGAAAAAATGTAATTGTGAGAGACATCAAATTCATCCATATTATTAGCATTGTGAATGTCTTTTACAGTAATGTCATAAACTTGAAAATCCTAATGAGTCATTGGAGGCATCTAACAATAACCTTCACATTGCCCCATGCATAGTGTCGCTTGCCAACTTCAGAATTCACAAGCGATTATCCTCCTCAAATTTTAGCCAGCCTGCATCAATTAGACTTTGCACCTTATGCTTCAGGGTCATACAATGTTCAATGGAATGCCTCGGAACTCCTCCATGGTAAGCCCATGTTGCATTCAAGTCGTATCCTCGGAAAAATGGAGGTTGATGAACCTTGGTTGGGGTTATGGCTACCATCACATTATCGAGTAGATAGGGGAGTAAGTCAGCATACGACACCGGAATTGGGGTGAATTCTGCAAGCTTTTTTGCTGGTAAATTCCTTCCCTGGTTGGTGTTTTGGTTTGTGTTAAGGGTGGTGTTTGGCCTTGGATGTGCAGCAGGTAGGCTTTGTGGCTGATTTAGGGATGGCCTTTGTGGATGATTTAGTGTTCTTTGTTGATAGGGTGGTGGTTAATGAGAAAGGTCGATATTGGCTGAGTAATGACATTGTTGGGCTGGTGGGAAATTTGGCCATGTAGGAATGGCAGTCACAGCATGGGTTCCTCCCTCCTTCTCATTCTATCTATTTACCCCAAGCTTTTTATTTGCCAAAGCATGATGATCAAATTTGTCTCTTTTTAGACCCACATTGATCCTTTCACCAGCGAAAACTAAATCAGCAAAGCTTGAAGGTGTGTAACTGATGTGTCATTATTTTCTCCTATTTCTTAACCCTTTTTGTCACCATTTTAATTACTGATTAGCCTTAATTGTCAAATTAATTATGCAGTTTTATCATTTGGGCCTACTTGACTAATTTTGTGTTTTTAATTTAATTTCAGGAGAATTATAAGCAATTGGGCTTGAATCCGGAATTGGGCTTGGACTTGAAGAGAGCAGACAATTTTATTTTACCAAATCTTTTCTTATCCAGATTTTATTTCATCTAGATTTTATTTCGTCCAGATTTTATTTCATCCAATCTTATCTTATCTTGTCCAGATTTTATTTTATTTCGTTTATGGGCTTGGACTTAAAACAAATTTGTAAGCTTTAGGGTTGAGAACCTATATAACAAGCACCAGGGTTTTAGTTTTAGGAGTTTTTTGGAAAGGAGAATAATTCTAGGATTTTAGAATTCCAGTTTTTACTGTTCATACGCACTGTTCACATAGAGTAAAATTCGTTTTCTACAATTTTGTTTCTGCTCCAATCTACAATTTCATTTTCTACTGATTAATGGAAGGCTAAGTCTCTAGCATTGTTTTCTCTTAAGGATCAAGCATAGATCTCTTTGAGGTTTTGTTATTACTATTGAATACTGATCAGTTTTTCCTCTTCACCAATTACTCTGTATTTGTTTTGATTAATCCATGCATGCTTAGTGCTTGATTAATTGTCTTTACGCTTAATTTACGTTCATGCTTAATGATCAGTTTCGTTTATGATTAATTGGTGTATGTGTTGCTTAATCACATAATGACAACCTTATGTAAATTTTCGCTTAGTAATTTAATTTAGGGTTGGATTAAGTGGTTGAACTGGTTAGGGATAAATCCTCGTAACCTAGGATAAGAGACTTGCTTGAGAATCAAGGGGAAACAATATGTTTTAATTCTATTGTTTTCTAATTAAAATTTCCTTGTTTAAATTACAAAAACAAATAACCCCCTCCAATTTGTTATTGTTTTATTACTATCTGTTATGAACGTTTGGCTGGCCATTGCTCGTTGGGAGATGACCTAGGATCACTTCCTAGATACTGCATTTTTAATGTTTATTTAATTCGGGTACGACCTCGATCAAATTTGGTGCCGTTGTCGGGGAGCACTGGACCAAAGGTTCATAATAGTGTTTAGTTGTTTTGTTTTGTGTAGTGTTTTGTTTTGCATTTCAGTCGCGTCCCCTGTCTAGCGACTATTTTTAGCGACTGTTTTATTACTATCTGTTATGAACGTTTGGTTGACCATTGCTCGTTGGGAGATGACCTAGCATCACTTCCTAGATACTGCATTTTTAATGTTTATTTAATTCGGGTACGACCTCGATCAAATTTGGCGTTGTTGCCGGGGAGCACTGGGCCAAAGGTTCATAATAGTGTTTAGTTGTTTTGTTTTGTGTAGTGTTCTGTTTTGCATTTCAGTCGCGTCCCCTATCTAGCGACTATTTTTAGTGACTGTTTTGCGACTGTTTCAGCTTTGTGTTTTGCTGTGAACAGTGATTAGCGACTGATTTCGCAATTTAATTGGCGATTTTTGTTTTGATAGTTAGAGTTATTATTTTTGGCTGATTTTTTATATGATAGTTTCTTCTGATCCATATTTTGTGTGAAAAATACCAGGAGCACTTGGTGTGACAACATTTGAGAGAGACAAAAATTTTGGGAACTTGTTTTTAGCAAAACTTAAAATGGCCATAACTTTTGCTCCGGGTATCAGAATGACTATTATTATATATGCATTTCGGGTAGAATAAAATTTCCCATGCCATGGAAATCGACCAGAGGTCCATTGCCGTTTTAAACTTGAAAAGCCATCCGTTTACTAAGTTTTCTTTTATTTTTCAAGTATTATTGTCCTATTTTTCTAAACTTTGCTTAGGTAGTTTTCATAGTTAGACTTTGAATTTTTGTTTGAAATTTTTTGTGGTATCTTTTCATAATTTTAGGGTGTTCCTCACAAAATTTTAGCTCATTTAGATATCGTTTGAGTATAGTTGTACTTTTACCCCCTTGTTAGGTGCTTGTTGAGAAACACATTATTTGCTGCATATAGTGCATGACTAAGGGCAATCCAGGTGATTTGCAACCCTTTGATCCTGAAATAGATAGAACCTTTCATAAATTAGTTAGGCATAGTTTGCATCCTGGTCATTTTGAGCATTTTGAGCATCCTGATCATTTTGAGCATTTTGTTACTGGTGATTCTGAATATTTTGATTTTGAGCATTCGGCTATTAATTTTCATACTGAGAACATGGCTCAACCTCCACCTTATGAGAGGACTCTTAGGGAGATGGTTGCACCTGATTTCACTTATGAAAGCTTGTGCATTCAATATCCTGATGAGGGTGTTCCATATGTTCAAAAGACTGGACTAATACATTTGCTACCTAAGTTTCATGGTCTTGCAGGTAAAGATCCTCTTAAGCATCTTAAGGAGTTCCATATTTTTTGTTCCACCATGAAGCCCCCTGATGTCCAGGAAGATCATATCTTTTTAAAGGCTTTTCCTCATTCTCTAGAGGGAGTGGCAAAAGATTGGTTGTACTACCTTGCTCCCAGGTCCATTTTCAGTTAGGATGACCTTAAGAGGGTGTTCTTGGAGAAATTCTTCCGTGCATCTAGGACCACTGCCATTAGAAAAGACATTTCAGGCATCAGGAAACTTAGTGGAAAGAGCTTGTATGAGAACTGGGAAAGATTCAAGTAATTGTGTGCAAGTTGTCCTCACCACTAGATTTCTGAGCAATTCCTTCTTCAATATTTCTATGAGGGACATAGCAACAACGAGAGGAATATGATTGATGCTGCCAGTGGTGGAGCCCTTGGTGATATGACTCCTGCTGAGGCTAGGAATTTAATTGAGAAGATGGCTTCCAACTCCCAACAATTCAGTGCAAGAAATGATGCTATTGTCCTTACAGGAGTCCATGAAGTGGCCACAGATTCATTTTCATCTACTGAAAATAAAAAGCTTGAAGGACAACTTGATGCCTTGGCCAACCTAGTAACTCAGCTTGCCATGAATCAGAAATCTACATCTGCACCTGTTGCAAGAGTCTGTGGTCCATGTTCTTCTGTAGATCACTATACTAATCTATGTCCTTCTTTGCAGCAATCTGGAGTCAATGAGCAACCTGAAGCTTATGTTGCAAACATTTATAATAGACCTTTTCAGCAGCAAAACCAACAACAGCAGAATAATTATGACCTTTCAAGCAACAGATACAATCCAGGTTGGAGGAATCATCCAATTCTAAGATGGACAAGTCCTCCACAACAACAACAGCGTGTCCCTCCTTTCCAAAATGCTACTGGTCCAAGCAAGCCATATGTTCCTCCTCCAATGCAGCAACAGCAGCAGCAGTCACAACAAAGACAACAAGCAAATGAGGCAAATGACCATCAGAATATGCAATTTTAGCAAGAGACAAGAACCTCCATTCAGAGTCTGACAAATCAGATGGGGCAGATGGCTACTCAGTTGAACCAAGCTCAGTCCCAAAATTATGACAAATTACCTTCACATACTGTGCAGAATCCGAAAAATGTGAGTGCCATCACCTTGAGGTTTGGCAACCAAATTCAAGTGCCTCCACCTGTGGCAGAACCTGCACCTGAACTTGTCAAGCTTCAATCTAAACCTGAAAAAGAAGATGAGATAGTTGCACAAAAGAGGAAGCTTCCTGATCAGGGAGCTAACAAAAATTTCCATGTAGGTGGGCCTTCTTCTAGTAGCTCTGACTTGCAGCAGCCTCCTATCCCTCTTCCATTTCCACATAGAGCAATTCCCAACAAAAAAATGGAAGAAGTGGAAAAGGAGATCTTGGAGACCTTCAGGAAAGTAGAGGTGAACATACCTCTGCTAGATTCCATCAAGCAGATTCCAAGATATGCCAAGTTTCTAAAGGAGATGCGCACCCACAAATGGAAGCTTAAAGGCAATGAAAGTATTAGCATGGGCAGAAATGTGTCAGCATTGATAGGTAAATCTGTTCCTCACATTCCTGAGAAATGTAAGGACCCAGGTACTTTCTATATACCTTGCATTATTGGGAACAATAAATTTGAGAATGCCATGCTAGATCTAGGAGCATCAGTTAGTGTCATGCCTCTATCCATTTTCAATTCTTTATCTCTTGGACCTTTGCAATCTACAGATGTGGTGATTCATTTGGCAAATAGAAGTGTTGCTTACCCCGCAGGTTTCATAGAGGATGTGCTGGTTCGGGTTGGTGAACTTATTTTTCTGTTGATTTTTATGTTTTTAATATGGAAGAGGGATTTTCCCATGGTTCAGTTCCAATTATTTTAGGCAGGCCATTTATGAAAATAGCCCGAACCAAGATAGATGTTTATGCTGGCACATTGTCTATGGAATTTGGTGATATTGTTGTTCATTTTAACATTCTTGATGCCATGAAGCATCCATCTAACGATCATTCTATTTTTCGTGCTAAGATAATTGATCAGATTGTTGACGATTATATGTTTGATTTTGATTCTGTTCTTCATGGTAGGAAACATCCATTTTTATCTGATCTGTATACTTGTCACTCCTTATGCATTGAATTTGAATCTGAGTTTGAATTTGATCATGTATCTGTTTTTTATGCTAAGAGTGAATTTGAATTTAAGTCTAGTTCTGATTTTCTGGGTGTTGTACCTCTTGATGTTGATTTTTTAGAGTCAGAATGCACTAACCATGTTGCAGGAAGTACATATACTTCTGACTTGCTTTATGAGGTACAGGCTAAGGAACCTTCCTCTTCTTCTACCCTGGTTCCTCCCACTGTTCGGCCACCACCCGCACCAGAGTTGAAGCCCTTACCAGCAACCCTCAAGTACGCTTACTTGGAGGACAAGAAAAAATTTCCAGTGATCGTCTCCGCCTCCCTTGATGCTGAGCAAGAGGAGAAGTTGTTGCTAGTGCTTAAGAAGCACAATAAGGCCATTGGATGGACTTTAGCAGACATTCCTGGTATTATCCCATCTACCTGCATGCATAGGATACTTTTAAAGGATGGAGCTAAGCCAGTGAGGCAGCCACAGCGGTGACTCAGCCCCGTCATTCTGGATGTGCTGAAAAAGGAGGAGACCAAGATCTTACAAACTGGAATCATCTACCCCATTTCTGACAGCCAGTGGGTGGGTCCAGTCCAAGTGGTTCCTAAGAAGATAAGCCTCACAATAATTAAGAATGAAAGGGATGAGCTTATCCCCACAAGAGTGCAGAACAGCTGGCGAGCCTGCATTGATTATAGGAGGCTGAACCAGGTAATCAGAAAAGATCATTTTCCCCTGCTATTCATTGATCAAATGCTTGAGCGCCTGGCAAGTAAGTCTCATTACTGTTTTCTTGATGGTTTTTCTGGTTATTTATAAATTCATATTTCTCCTGTGGATCAAGAAAAGACCATATTCACCTGTCCTTTTGGCACTTTTGCCTATAGGAGGATGCCCTTTGGCCTATTCAACGCCCCTGGTACCTTCTAGCGGTGTATGCTTAGCATTTTCAGTGATTTTTTAGAGAGTTGCATAGAGGTGTTTATGGATGATTTTACTATTTATGGATTCTCTTTTGATGCATGTTTGGATAGTCTTGATAGAGTTCTTAATAGATGCATTGAAACTAACCTTGTGCTGAATTTTGAAAAATGTCACTTCATGGTAGAACAAGGTATAGTTTTAAGGCATATCATTTCCAGTAGGGGCATAGAGGTAGACCCTGCAAAAATAGTTGTTATTTCACAATTGCCTTACCCCTCTTGCGTGCGAGGTTCGTTCTTTTCTTGGTCATGCAGGGTTTTATAGGCGCTTTGTCAAGGATTTTAGCAAAGTGGCGCTTCCACTATCCAATCTGCTGCAAAAGGAGGTGGAGTTTGATTTTGATGACCGGTGCAAAGAGGCTTTTGATTGCCTCAAGCGTGCGGTTACTACCACCCCTATCATTCAGGCACCTGATTGGACAGCCCCATTTGAGCTAATGTGCGATGCATCCAATTACGCATTGGGGGTTGTCCTTGCTCAAAAGATTGATAAGCTACCTCGGGTGATCTACTACGCTTCCAGAACATTGGATGCTACTCAAGCAAATTACACTATCATAGAGAAGGAGCTATTAGCGATAGTTTTTGCTCTTGAAAAAATTCGTTTATATTTGCTTGGTACTCGTGTTATTGTTTATATTGACCATACAACTCTGAAGTACCTGTTAAAGAAGGCTGAATCAAAGCCTAGATTGATCAGGTGGATGCTTTGGCTCCAAGAGTTTGATTTGGAGATCCATGATCGGAGTGGTGCATAGAACCTCGTGGCTGACCACCTGAGTAGGATTGAGCGTGCGTCTAAGGACTCACCCATTCAGGATGATTTTCTGGATGACCATTTGTACATTCTGTATAGTATTTCTAATTCCTTCCCCACTCCCTGGTTTGCTAATATTATGAATTATTTGGTTGCTTCTATTTTTCCTCCCTTAGCATCTAAAGCTCAAAATGATAAAATTAAGAGTGATGCTAAGCATTATATTTAGGATGACCCCTATTTGTGGAAGTTGTGCAATGACTAGGTTATTAGAAGATGCATTCCAGATCATGAGATTGACTCAGTCCTGCAATTCTGTCATTCTTCCGAACCAGGTGGCCATCTTGGCATATAGAGGACAGCTCACAAGGTGCTTGACTGTGGTTTCTATTGGCCCACCATCTTCAAGGATGCGTGGAGAACCTGCAGCACTTATGAGCCTTGTCAGAGAGCAGGCGACTCACTTTCATGGAGACAGCAAATGCCTCAACAACCCATGTTGTTCTTTGAGGTGTTTGATGTCTAGGGTATAGACTTTATGGGACCGTTCCCTGTCTCTTTTGGTTTTGATTATATTCTCCTTGTTGTTGATTATGTTTCAAAATGGGTGGAAGCCAAACCCACCAGAACTAACGATGCTAAGGTTGTTGTGGATTTTGTTTGATCTAATTTGTTTTGCATGTTTGGAGTCCCTAGAGCCATCGTTAGTGATCAAGGCACCCATTTTTGTAACAGATCCATGCATGCCTTGCTCAAAAAGTATGGGGTCATGTACATAATTTCCACACCTTACCACCCCCAAACTAATGGGCAGGCTGAGATTTCAAACACGAAGATAAAAAGGATCTTGGAGAAGATTGTGCAGCCGAAAAGAAAGGATTGGAGCACCAGGCTAGATAATGCTCTTTGGGCACATAGGAATGCCTATAAAGCACCCATAGGAATGTCCCCTTATCAGGTTGTCTTTGGTAAGGCATGTCATCTTCCTGTAGAGATAGAGCACAAAGCCTACTGGGCTATAAAGACCTACAACTTCTCTATTGATCAGGCTGGAGAGGAAAGGAAGTTGCAACTAAGTGGGCTAGATGAGATCCGTTAGAAACCTATGAGAATTCCAAATTCTACAAGGATAAGACCAAGAAGTTCCATGACAGCTTGATAGCTAAGAAGGACTTTGTGGTTGGATAGAAAGTTTTATTGTATAACTCTAGGCTCAGACTCATGAGAGGTAAGTTGAGGTCAAAGTGGATTGGTCTTTTTGTGGTGACTAATGTTTTTCCTTATGGTATAGTTGAGATCAAAAGTGAATCCACAAATAAGAGCTTCAAGGTCAATGGACATCGGCTAAAACCATTCCTCACAAATCCCTCCTTAGTGGATGTAGTGGTGGAGGAGACCTCCTTACTTCACCCTACTTCTCTTCCGCCATGACTTAGGGAGTTTTCTTTTTCTGTCTCCTTTTTTACTTATATTGCACTTGTCCAATTTTATTGATTGTTTTGATTGCTCTTGATCTTGTGATTGTGCTACATTGAGGACAATGTGTTGTTTAAGTGTGGGGGGGGGGGGGAGATTGTTCTTTAATTTTGTTGATTTTGTTGGGTTTTCTAGTTTAATTTTTTAGGTTTTCTAGGTTTATTTTGTTATTTTGGTTTTATGTTTTGTGTACAACATTGCATGTTTCTCTTTGAATTATAGGCTATGTACAGGTAATGGGTAATTGTTTTTGAAATAGGAGTTTCTTGGCATTTTGTGAATTGAAATCCTTGTTTTTCTCTGCATGTCAAGTTAGTTTTGAAAGTTCGAATTGGAAGTGATAGATTTACCCTTGGTGAGAATTTGAGTCATCATCATCTATTTTATTCGATGTGTTTTGCCCCATTGATTGCTTGCACAATAGCCTTGGCTTGACTCTTGTTGATACTTCTTGCTTCACATGCATGTTGGGAGATGATTTAGGCATTTTGTTCTTATAAGCCTCTAGCCAAATGAGCCTACCTTGAATTAATTCCTTTGATAGCCCCTTTGAGCCTATGTTCCCCTTTCTTTGTTTTAAAGCTCATTACAAGCCTTAAGTGAAAAACCATGATCTCACCCTACCCTTAAGGAATTTTGGAGCTTTGGAATTGTTTTGGGAATAAGTATGGAGGGGTATGTTTCATTGGATGATATGTTTTTGTTAGCCATGCTTGATGATGTATTTTGGGCATGCTTGATGTATATACATATATTGCGTAATTGTTGCTTTATTTTCAAATGTTTTCAAATGCTACTATTCATGTTAAAAAAAACAAAAAAAAAAGAATGAAGTTGATTAAATGAGGTCTTGGTTTGAAGACTTGGATTGGTTTAAGGACTTGGTTGATTTTGTTTTGGGTTTAATTTTTAAGCTTAATTTTTAATTTTGGTCTCTTTCTTAGTTCCTACTTATTCCCCATTGCTCCTCTATTCCTTTGGATTTTAGCTACTTATCTCATACTTTCCTCTACCTTATCCTTGGCCCCATTACAACATTAAAAGACCTTTTGATCCTCATGTGCATGTATTTGTGGTATGGTTGTCAATTTTAGAGTTTTTCCAAGTCTATGTGGTGTTTGTTTTCATGGGTGCTCTGAGAGTAAACAGTAGCCTAGACACTTGAGAGATAGAGCGCATATCTTATGAGGCTTTATCACTTTTCATTCTTAAGCTGATTGACTATCTTGCCATGTTTGAGATGCTTGGATGCTTTTCATGATTGTCTTCATTCTTTAATTCTCTACATATTGGATGTTGCCCATTCCTTTCATTCCTTGAGATTCATTGAGAAATATGTAATTGTTTTTGTGTTTGTTTGTTTCTCTTTAATGTCTCTGGATTTGTTCCTTGCTTTGCTTTTTGATTTTGCCCAAGAGTGCAAAAGGATAAGTGTGGGGGGATTTGATGTGTCATTATTTTTTCCTATTTCTTAACCCTTTTTGTCACCATTTTAACTACTGATTAGCCTTAATTGTCAAATTAATTATGCAGTTTTATCATTTGGGCCTACTTGACTAATTTGGTGTTTTTAATTTAATTTCAAGAGAATTATAAGCAATTGGGCTTGAATCCGGAATTGGGCTTGGACTTGAAGAGAGCAGACAATTTTATTTCATCAAATCTTATCCAAATTTTATTTCATGTAGATTTTGTTTCGTCCAGATTTTATTTTATTTCATTTATAGGCTTGGACTTAAAACATATTTGTAAGCTTTGGGGCTGAGAACCTATATAACAAGCACCAGGGTTTTAGTTATACGAGTATTTTCGAAGAGGAGAAAAATTCTAGGATTTTAGAATTCCAGTTTTTACAGTTCATGCGAACTGTTCACGTAGAATAAAATTCGTTTTCTACAATTTCGTTTCTGCTCCAATCTACAATTTCGTTTTCTACTGATTAATGGAAGGCTAAGTCTCCAGCGTTTCTTTCTCTTGAGGATCAAGCACAGCTCTCTTTGAGGTTTTGTTATTACTATTGAATATTGATCAGTTTTTCCTCTTCACCAATTACTCTTTATTTGTTGCTATTAATCCATGCATGCTTAGTGCTTGATTAATTGTCTCTGCGCTTAATTTACGTTCATGCTTAATGATCAGTTTCATTCATGATTAATTGGTGTATATGTTGCTTAATCACATAATGACAGCCTTATGTTAATTTTCGCTTAGTAATTTAATTTAGGGTTGGATTAAGTGGTTGAACTGGTTAGGGATAAATCCTCGTAACCTAGGATAAGAGACTTGCTTGTGAATCAAGGGGAAACAACATGTTTTAATTCTGTTATTTTCTAATTAAAATTTGTTTACTGTTTAAATTACAAAAACAAACAACCCCCCCCCAATTCGTTACTGTTTTATTACTATCTGTTATGAACGTTTGTTTGACCATTGCTCGTTAGGAGACGACCTAGGATCACTTCCTAGATACTGCATTTAATGTTTATTTGATTCGGGTACGGCCTCGATCAATAACCCACCATTTTCTCAAAGTAGAACACCGGTAACGTGTCTACTATCATTGTGATCATCTCCTTCTCTGTCATTGGGGGCACTATTTGAGTTGCCAGATCCCTCTATCTTTGGGCGTATTCTTTGAAAGATTCGTGCTTCTTTTTGCACATGTTTTGTAGCTACATTCTATCTGGAGCCATATCAGAATTGTACTAATACTGCCTAACGAAAGCAACCATTAGGTCCTTCCAAGAATGGACTCGGGAAGGTTCCAAGTTAGTATATCAGGTGACAGCTGCCCCAGTAAGACTTTCTTGGAAGAAATGCATCAACAGTTTTTCATCTTTCACGTACACCCCCATCTTCTGATAGTACATTTTCAGATGATTCTTGGGGCAAGTGGTCCCCTTGTACTTATCGAAATCCGGTACCATGAACTTCAGAAGGATGACTATGTCAGGCACTAGGTATAACTCAGTCATGTTAGCAAAAGCATGATCTCTGCCTCCTTCAATGGCCCTGAGCCTTTCCTCTATATGATCCAATTTTCCCTTTTCTGCCAAAGCAAGAAGGACTCTCCCCAGTGCAAAATGCAAGGGTTGTGGTTGTGGGAGAAACTAAGGACCCTCCAAAGTGTTTGGCAAGGGTACACCACCAATTGCTTTCCCCTCAGGGGCGTATTCGAGGTGAGGCTTGAAGTCGGCTAGATTGTGGTGGGGTATTTCATATGTCTCCCCATGGGTTGAGAGACATGTGCATGATCAGATTGAGGTTGTTGGCTCTCAATTAGCATGGGTGCGGAGTTGTCAACATTCTCATCGGGAGTATGCGCCACATTGGGTGGTGTATAGTTGGGAGGCAAGCCATATGGTGGGAAAAGATTCTTGCTCTGCACAACATGGGGACTGCCTGTACTTCCCAATGCTTCTCATCTCTGACCTTCCATATCAGAGACTGAAGGATTTACTTGATTGAGGCCAAATAGGTGAGTCGGGTCTCCCTCAGTGGCAGTTCTTGTAGCAACTGCAGTCGCACTGTTTTCCATTATTTTCTTTATGGTTTTCATACCCTAATTTCGTCCGGGGACCATCCGTTGTTAGGATGCAACCCTCGTTTGACCACTTCGAGGTACTTGGCACCCATCGTTAGGCAATTCGTGAAGTTCCGTGACGTGCCAGAAGTCAAAAGAAAGCATTGTAGCACAATCCGTGAAGTTCCGCGACATGCCGGAAATTGAAAGGAAGTGTTAGTGCGCAATCCGTAAAGTTCCGTAAGACTCCGGAAGGCGAAAAGGGGATGATTACGTAATCCGTAAGGTTTCGTAACATTACGGAAAGAAAACAAGCATCGTTACGAAATTCGTAAAGTTTCATAACGTTACGGAAAAAGAATCACCATAAAAGGCAGGGGGTGTACTTAGTAAAAATGGGGGTGCAAATAGCAACCAGGCCCACTTGGGCCTTCCAGAAACTTCCTCCAGAAGGCGGTTGCTTCTGGAGGAAGCAACCTAGCTCGCCTGGGCAAGCTGGGTGGCAAGAATCTCCCCCATTTTCCTATAAATAGGGGGAGAAGTGAAGAGGAAAATTGTTCAGCCCTCCTGGTAATTCGAGAATCACTTGAAACTAGTGAAAAAAATTGGTTCCATGAAGAAAATCCAAGCCGAGGCGCTTCCGTAACATTTCCGTATCGTTTCCGTGGGTGATTTCGCGAAGATTTTCAACCGTTCTTCAACGTTCATCATTCGTTCTTCGTCGTTCTTCGATCTTCAACCGGTAAGTACCCGAAATCGAACTTTTCAATTCATTCTATGTACCTTTAGTGATCCTCATTTGTTTTCACGTGCTTTTATTTTTATTTCATTTACTTTCCGTACCCCCTTTTGACATGCTTTAGTCATTTGCTTAAGTCATTTTCTTGCCTAATCAAAAAATAAAATAAATTTCCACCAATCATTTGAATTGTAATATTCATTAATTTCTGTTAAAATGAAATCTGACCATTCGGTCGTGCTGTAACTACATTGGAAACCAAAAAGAGGTAAAATAATAATATAATAATAAAAAATATCTTTTAGTAAAATAAACTAAAAAAAAAGCAATCAGACGTTTCTCTTTGGGATTTCTCTTTCTTGATTGAATCGACTAATAACCAAAGCGAAACTAAGGTTAAAATCAATTCATAAACCAAACTTTTGTCATCGCCTAAAAAAGCCATTTTCAAAGGTCCAACGCCTTGAAATGGTCTTTTCCGCTTATATTGGTTAAAGTGTAGATTTCTAAAGGCCTAAAATCAACATGTGACTTTATTACCTCTTTCAAAAATAAAGAGACCATTAATGGTCCAATGCCTTAATGTCTTCTCTCTTTTCAAAGGAATCAAAAGATTGTTTAATGGTCCAACGCCTTAAATGACCTTTCATTCAATAAAAACATATTTTGCAAAAAAACAAAGAGATAAAAACAACTTAACCAAACACTTTGTTCACAAAGAACTACGTAGGTCTGATTTCCTTATCGCAATTAAGGAATACGTAGGAGCAACGGAAACACCCTCGTCGACCGCAAAAAGATAAAAAATATGAAAATGAATAAAAACGTAAAAGGGAACATAAAATTGAAGTCATGTTTGCACATTTAATTAAAAGGCTACCGTCTCTTGTGACGGACGCGTGGGGTGCTAATACCTTCCCCGTGCGTAAATACAACTCCTGAACCTTTCCGACGTTTTCCTCAAATAAACGTTGGTGGCGACTCCGCGCGTATTCCTTTCTTGGAACACGCACTCGTGAGTCACGCGTCGCCTTCCCGCCGAAGGGTAGGTTGCGACAGTTGGCGACTCCACTGGGGAGAATTTTTTGAGAGTTAGGCCATTTAGTCTTGTGCAATGTTTTATTATGACATCCTCCTTTGTTGGTTCCCCTTTATTTTTCTTATGTTCTTGTGTATATAAGTCTTTGATGCTTTTAGTGCGTTTTAATATGTATGCATGAGGTAAATATTTATTCATTTGATGCACACAAACACCAACACTATTTGCACACACGGTGAGTTGAAAAAGGGCCCTATACCCGGGTTCGTGGGAACATAAGGAGTGGAGGTGAATCTGTGATCATGCTAGGTCTCCGACTTGCTTGATTACAGTGAACCCTCATCTAGAGTTTTTCTCTTTGAAAACATATTGTTGCTAGTAGTCCCTACTGCTGCAGTATGTTCTTCGGAG
Source organism: Glycine soja (assembly GCF_004193775.1). NCBI lineage: Eukaryota > Viridiplantae > Streptophyta > Magnoliopsida > Fabales > Fabaceae > Glycine > Glycine soja. The sequence continues at coordinate 25,557,530 of NC_041004.1, forward strand.
AGGATGATACCTCTAGAGACCATCAAGAGAGATATGAACACCTCGGGGATTATCACTAAAAACCTTTTTAGCTCTTTCCCATGTAGGTCCCTTAAATAGGGGCATGGAGCAAACATGCTGCGTGTCATTTTTTTCACACTGCCATGCATAAGTATCATGTACCCTTTTGCTTATATTTTGTGAATATTGTCATACTGTACACTCCCGTGTTGCGCCTTTCGCATATGCATCATGCACGGGTTCTGTCTTGATCCCCTCTCTTTTGCAAACTGAGGGGTCCGTGTCACCTTCTTAAATACATACGTTGAGCACTGTGCTACCCCCAAGACGTTGTATCTAAGAAGAAGACAATTTCCCGGGTTCCCGTATTCATAAATGGCATTTGTGTCATGTGCATTTTTTCATGCATTCATCCATTCCACCCATGATAGATGTCGGAGTTTTGATTCGCACTGGGTTTTTGTTTCACTTTAGTAAACATGGGGACAAATCAAACTGGCAAAAGGTTTTATCAAGTCAAGATTAAGGGCCTAGATATCATCCCGGGTTTGATTATTATATTATTATTTTACCTCTTTTTAGTTTCCAACGTGGTTACGGCATGACCGAACGGTCGGAATTCATTTCAACAGAAATTAACGGATATTACAATTCAAATGATCGGTGGAAATTTATTTTATTTTTTGATTAGGCGAGAAAATGACTTAAGTAAATGACTAAAGCACGTCAAAGGGGGTACGGAAAGTAAATGAAATGAAAATAAAAGCACGTGAAAACAAATGAGGACCACTAAGGGTACATAGAATGAATTGAAAAGTTCGATTTCGGGAACTTACCGATAGAAGACCGAAGAACGATGAAGAACGAACGAAGAACGTCGAAGAATGGTTGAAAATCTTCGCGAAATCACCCACGGAAAATTACGGAAGCGCCTCGGCTTGGTTTTCTTCACGGAAACAATTTTTTTCACTAATTTCAAGTGATTCTCGAATTACCAGGAGGGCTGAACCTTTTTTTTCCTTCACTTCTCCCCCTATTTATAGGAAAATGGGGGAGAAGCTTGCCACCCAACTCGCCCAGGCGAGCTAGGTTGCTTCTTTCGCCTTCTGGAGGAATTCTCTGGAAGGCCCAAGTGGGCTTGGTTGCTATTTGCACCCCCATTTTTACAAAATACACCCCTTGCTCTTTTTTGGTGATTCTTTTTCCGTTACATTACGAAACTTTACGAATTTCGTAACGATGCTTGTTTTCTTTCCGTAATGTTACGAAACCTTACGGATTACGTAATCATCCCCTTTTTGCCTTCCGGAACGTTACAGAACTTCATGAATTGCCTAACGATGGGTGCCAAGTACCTCGAAGTGGTCAAACGAGGGTCGTATCCCAACAACGGATGGTCCCCAGACGAAATTAGGGTATGACAATTGCCCCTCTTTACTTGTCTTTTATTGGAGATAAAAGGGAAGTAAGGATAAGACACTAATTTCGTTCGAGCGAAACACCCTTCAGCCAGTGAACCTCCCTGCCAACAGAACCTGCAAAAATTTGAAAATGATCAATACCGACACATCATCCTGATACTGTCGAATTTGTTCCTCTCGGTTGATACAAGACGCAGAATGACCATAATTTGTCTCTGCATGCCACCGGACACGATCGCCCGTTTATGAATGACAAAGGGCGCAGAATTTGTCTCTGCACGTTTATCACCCATCTCGCGAAATCAGAATGACAAAGGGCGCAGAATCTGTCTTTGCGCGTTTATCACCCACGTCGCTGCTCCCGAATGATAAAGGGCGTAGAATCTGTCTCTGCGCGTTTACCCACTCAGCTTGTTGTTCCTGAATGATAAAGGGCGCAGAATCTGTCTCTGTGCGTTTACCCACTCAACTTGTTGTTCTTGAATGATAAAGGGTGTAGAATCTGTCTCTGCGCATTTACCCACTCTGCTTGTTGTTCCTGAATGATAAAGGGCACAAAATCTGTCTTTGCACGTTTACCCACTCAACTTGTTGTTCCTAAATGATAAAGGGCGCAGAATCTGTCTCTGCGTGTTTACCCACTCAGGTTGCTATCATGCTTTGAGTCTTATAGATAGCAAAGGAAAGTTTTAAACAGATAACCACTCAGGTATCTCCGCATGTCACGTGACTCCAGTGCCAGTATGAAAGAAATTGTCTGCGCGGAAGACGACGTAAATCTTCGCGAGTCAATGGGCTTGTTGGCCGCGATTGACAAAGGGTGCAGAAGACGATGTTAGTCTCTACGTGCTATCATGCTTTGAGTCTTAGAGATAGCAAAAGAAGTTTAAACGGATAACCACTCGGGTATCTCCATATGTCAAGTGACTCCAGTGTCAGTATGATAGAAATTGTCTGCGCGGAAGATGACGTAAATCTCCGCGTGTCAACGGGCTTGTTGGCCGCGATTGACAAAGGGTGCAGAAGACGACATTAGTCTCTGCGTGCTATCATGCTTTGAGTCTTAGAGATAGCAAAAGAAGGTTTAAACGGATAACTACTCGGGTATCTCCGCATGTCAAGTGACTCCAATGTCAGTATGACAGAAATTGTGGGGGCGGCCGACAAAAGCGAGGCTCTTGCTCCTACGTATCCTTAATGAGGAACTCAGACCTACGTAGTTCTGGATAACTTGTGAGACTAAAAATAGTCTCGGTGTTTTCTTCACTAAAATGCGAACATGCTTTAGTAAAGAGAGAAAACTTCCAACTAATCAGAGCAACATATGCTTTTTGGATGAAAAACAATGTGTCTACCGGGGAAGGGGAGTATGCTGATGAAATCTTCTCACAACCACAAATGAGATTTTGGATGTTAGCATTTCATTTCTAAATGACCATTTAGAGGAAACACTGGGTTCAACAAAAATAGAAGAAAGTCACTCAAAGTGTATCAATCTCACACAGGTAAGTGTTTCATCCTAATTTCGAACCATAAGTATGTCATGACTTGATTTTGCAACTCATTTCCTATCAAATCAAAGATTACATGCGTGATCATGGATCGGTAGGACTTTTTCTTGGGAATAGGGTTTTTCTTGGTGGGAAATTTGGCTTTGAGTGTTTTTGGCCTTTTTCTTTTCTGTTTTTGTTTAGCGCGAGGCGAACAAGTCACCGACGCACAGGATTTTGGTTGGTAATCAAAGGGAGAGGACCACTTTAGGTTGTGGTTTCCTTTCTTTTCATATTTACTTTGGTGATAACTCTGTATTTGTTCAGACGCCGTCTGGTCCAAAGACCTTTCTGCATGTTTCTTCTGCTTTCTTCCGATCTTTGATCAAAGATTTTCTTTCCTCTTTTTTTTCTCCCTTTCCTTGATTGGGGATTTTCCTTCTTTTTGTGTTTTCTTCCAAGGGCAAGGATTGATATTCTCACCCTGGGTCAAGGTTTATGGTAAATTGGGATTTTGGCTCAAGGCTTGTAGCACGGCTGGACATGATATATGTCAGGGTTTGGTTTGGTTCAAAGATAAAAAAAGGGGATGTCCCACATTATTTCCATGACATAAATGCAACAATGATGATTTGGAAATTTTATGCAAAACGAGTCATGCATGCACCTATGTGGACACTCAAGTGTCAAACTTTTATGGTCATGTGATGCTAGGGCTCAGGATTCATTTCCTCTATTTTAGTCAACCTAGTGTTTCCAAAAAAAATATGTTCTTTTATCAATTTGTGCATTCATCCAAGTCTATCTTGGGTGTTCGGAAAACTTTTCACAGCATTTACCCTTCAAATGTGTACACACATTTTTTTCAAAAACTGGTTATGATCAGTGAATCCTTTCAAAGAAAAGTTGGAAATTATCTCTTTTCACAACCATGTTGTTTTTTAGCCAGACAACTTTTTATTTTTATCATTTTCTTTTTTTCTTCATTCTTTTTCTTTTCTTACTTACTCTCTTTTCCTTTTCCTCCCTTTTTTTAGTTATTTATCATTTGTTCATTTCCTCTCTCTTCTTTCTTTTTTCCTCTTTTTCTCTCTGAAAAAGTCGTGCGGACTAGGGCGCACACTATCTACTTACGTCTAACCACGAGGTGAACGAGAAACGCATGAAAATGGTAAGTCGCAAAACGGTGACGAAATAACTGAGAGCTATAATGCCGAAAATTTCTAACAGAAACGAGCAATAATGATAGTAACGTTAGTAATCATATGAACAAAACAGAAAATAGTAATGTCAACAACAATATGGGCAATAACAGAAAACGTTAATAGCAAACTAAACAAAACAAAAACAGATATGTCAAAAAAATGTGGTGACCTCGGTCACGTGGCTCCGCTTCCTCCCAAGAAATCGAGCAAATCCGTCATCTCCTCATCCATGCGGGCCTCCTCTCCATCGCCGGGAGCCTCTGCGGGCGGCTCCCCTGCCTGGGCCTCAGGCCAATCTCCGGGCCATGCGACCTCAGCCCTAAACTGATCTGGAGTAGGACACGCAAAAGAATCGAAACCCTGGCTCTGCGGAGTGAGGCTGAGCTGGTAGAGACACTCATGGGTCTGCACCTGCCCCCTGTGGTTGGCCGCCTGCTGGCGAACCAAATGTCGTAAATACCACTCTGTGTCAAATGACCCAGCTGGATCAGCCTGATGAGGTGGCGGCGATGCGTCTGGGGCCTGTGGTGCGCCACCCTGCGCCTGTCTAGACGTGCAATACCTCTCTATGAAGGCCCGGGTGATCGGTGGTTGAATCACCTTACTTGGTGTGACGGCAGCCCCGAACGACTGCCAGAGACCCGTGATCAATGCTGGAAAACCCAGGGCCTTGTTAGACTTATCTGGGTCTAAAGGGTGCCTGGTAGGTGGCATACCTGCAAATAAATAAATGGCGTCAGCGATCAACTGAGCCACATGAACGCTCATCCGTGTCAGGATGGCATACACCAGCTGACACTTCAGCAGAGGGAGGTCGGAATTATGATCGCTGGGCAGGATGTTGCTGAGCAGCAACGTCATCCACGTCTGGGTCAAGGTAGTCATGCTGGTGCGCATGATCCGCACCCGTCTCCCGGCAGCGGCCCGGGCAAAATCCTGACCCGGTATGCACAACAACTGGGCAATGGCCTTCTCATCAAACCCATCAGCCCGGTTCCTTCTCTGGCTATACTCGCACTTCTGGCCCTCCTCTAACACTAACGGGTCTCCCAGGAACTAGCTGAGGGCGTCTGCATCAAAAGGAATCCACTGGCCCCTCACCCATGACCGCATGTCCCGCACGCCCTCCTCCGTGGGCCAAGCATTGGCATAAAATTCCAGGACTATGTCTGGGTCAAACTTAGCCATGGGGGTGACCAGTGACGTCCACTTCCAGCGAGCTAACTCTTCCTGGAAGTCTGTGTACTCATCATCCCGGAGCTGGACGCATCTCTCTCTGTGGAACGACCATCCTTTGATGGCCTCGAAGCGCTGCTGGTGCTTGGCGCTCCTGAAAAGGTGGCTGTCAAACTCGGGAGCGGCACTGGTCCCTTTAGCCGCGGCATCCTTCCTAGATCTCTTTGCGGAAAGCTTTCTCGGAGCCATTTCCTGTGTGGATAAAAATTTCGAAAGTTAGTTTACAAGAAAATGCTTATTTTAAAGCAAAAACGGCATGCTAATCTTTCTGATTTAGAACAAACTTGTGCGCACATTTCCTTAATGTAAAACATTTATGAACGTGCGTATGCATAAAATATCCTACCATTTATACCAACATACAAGGATATTCAAAATATTCTAGTTACCACACATATTTTTTGAAAAGAATACATATACACATGCTCAAAATATTGTGTCCAAATTACACATGTTCATATCCTAAGCATTTCGCTACCACAAACTACCTACGCACATTTGAAGTATTAACATACAAATTTTTGTTGTTTCATTCACATTATTTATACACATATGCACATCAGAGAGCCAATCTCACGTCACGCACACACTTGCATTTGAAAAGGAATTTTCATGCTATCTATCTACACTTGAGGGGCAATTCCACATCATATATTCATTTGGGGAAGCATTCTCATGCCATTTTTTACATGGGTACATTTTTTGAAAGGCAATTTTACGTTACCTATCCATAAATATACATATTTTAAAAGGCATTTTTTGCTATTCATTCACACTTTGCAAGGTACTTTTATGCCATGTATATTCACATATATACATACCGTTGAAAGGTATTTTCCATGCTACCTAGGTGCAAGGTATTCCTCATGGGGTAGCCAAATTTAAATTCTAATAAAACCTCTCAAACATGTCCTAATATTATGCCTTTTTATATTCAAAACCAAAATTTAGATTCCTAGGCATAAGTCATGCTTCCTTGCATTGAAAGCTTGGGTTCCTAGGCCTAGAATTGCATTCGGGCACTCATTTTAAATCCTTCATGCTGTCCCTATATACATAAAACAGTCCCATAATCCCAAGCTTACAAAACCATGCTCATATGTCATTGAGACATTTCACTGAGCACTTGGTGGGCGCATGTTTTGGCATGAATAGCAAGAGAATGGGGGCAATGTGGCATGCCCCATTGCTTCAGGATGCACCCTAGGCCTAAGGCCATCCCCTACAACCCCTCAATTCAAACCAATCAAGCGTGAAACAAAGCCAAAATTGCTCCATAGATTTGGGCATATTCACACAATTTAGAGCACCAAAAGAAGACCAAGATACATCAATAGAAAGCTAGAAAGCTCAAGAATGGGATACTTACTTGATGGAGTGAGTAACAACACTAAGAATGGAAGCAAAAGTGCAAAAATGGTGGCCTAGGGGTGAAAAACCCTTAATTCCCGTGAGCTTTCTTTTTTGAATGAGGGGGGGAAGTTTTTGAGTGCAGAAAACGTTCCCCTCCCTCGTTTTTTATATTTTGGTGCAGGGGTTGCTCGCCTAGGCGAGCTAACCTGCCTTTTTTTTTTTTTAGGGAAACGTAAGTATGGCCCTCGGCGTTCGCTTACTCGAACCCACTCAAGATAGATTAGGCATCCATTATTTATTTTAAACAAACAATAGTAATAATTACTGTGAATTTAAAGGATACTAGTCTGCCTTGTAGCGGCGTTTTCCGCTTGTCTCGAGCTGGGAAGGGATAACGATCTGTCGGTCGTGACCCTAGCCTCTATTTGCGCCCGTTCCTAAGTACCTGAAAGTAGGAAACAACAATGCGTGGCAAATCGTGACCGCGTCGTCGTCTTACCTTGATTGGTTTCTGCTTTTAGCTTTGTCTCGACCTCTGACTGTGGCCTAAGACGATTCTGCCCCTATTATCACAAAAATATGCATGTGTATGCGTATGCATGAATGTTTTCAAACGCAATAATCCTATTAGTGAAAGCTGGTTAGGTTCAATTTTGATTAAGCGCTTGGGGCACCCCATGAACTGAGCGAAAGGGCTCAGGTTATCACAAACTAACACATGGTTTAAAACCGAAGTGAGGATTGAAGCCTCAAACCCCTGTTCTCTTCTTTAAAAGACTGTGACGAGAGATATACAGTAGATGGGAATCCCTAGGGGAAACCAAGAAGACACACAAAAATAAAAGAACAAGCAGCGCCATCCTTAATTGCCTCATATTCTAAGCATAGTATCGCTTGACAACATCAGAGTTCACAGGTAAAGGTAGTTCCTCGCCATCCATGTTGGTAAGCACCAGGGCTCCTCCAGAAAAAGCCCTTTTCACAACGAAAGGTCTTTCGTAGTTCAGGGCCCACTTCCCTCGATTATCTTTAACAGCGTGGGACATCTTTTTCAGCACAACCTCTCCCTCATGGAACTTGCGCAAGCGTACTTTCTTGTCAAACGCATTCTTCATTCTCTGTTGATACAAGAGCCCATGACACATGGCCGTCAAGCGCTTACCTTCAATAAGGTGGATTTGGTCATAGCGTGTTTGAGCCCATTCTGATTCTTCTAAGCCCGATTCTGCCAGTATCCTCTGGGATGGGATCTCTACTTCAAAGGGGAGTACCGCTTCCATTCCATAAACCAAGGAATACGGCGTTGCCCCAGTAGAAGTTCGTATTAAAGTTCGGTATCCATGCAAGGCAAAAGGCAACATCTCATGCCAATCTTTGTATGACACTGTCATCTTCTGAATAATTTTCTTAATATTCTTGTTGGCTGCTTCCACGGCTCTGTTCATCTTTGGCCGGTAGGGCGTGGAGTTGTGATGCTGGATTTTGAAATCCGCACACATTTCCTGCATCATCTTGTTATTCAGGTTGGTGTCATTGTCAGTAATGATCTTCCTAGGGAGTCCGTACCGATAAATCAGCTCCCTCTTTATGAATCTGACCACTACACTCCTCGTGACATTGGTGTAGGAAGTCGCCTCGACCCACTTGGTGAAATAATCAATCGCCACGAGAATGAAGTGATGACCGTTTGAAGCCTTGGGCTCGATGGCCTCGATGACATCTATTCCCCACATGGAAAAAGGCCAAGGGGCGGACATGACATTCAGAGGATGTGGCGGAGCATTGACATTGTCCGCGAACGCTTGACACTTGTCGCATTTCCTTACATGGACGCAGCAATCACCTTCCATGGTGAGCCAGTAATAACCTGCCCTCAGGATCTTCCTAGCCATAGCATGCCCATTGGCGTGCGTTCCAAACGAACCCTCATGGACTTCCTTGATCATGTGGTTCGCCTCTTTGGCATCCACGCATCGCATGAGAGTCATGTCGTGGTTTCTTTTATATAGTATGCTCCCACTCATGAAGAAACCGGCCGCCAATCTCCTCAATGTCTTTTTATCATTGTCGGAAGCCTCCGGTGGGTACTCTTTGCTTTCGACATATCGCTTGATATCGAAATACCAAGGCTTACCGTCCAGTTCCTCTTCCACTTGGCAACAATGTGCGGGTTTGCCACGACACCAGAACTTAATGTATGGTAGATCCCCATGCGGCGTTAGCTGGAACATGGACACCAAAGTGGCAAGCGCATCAGCCATTTGATTTTCCTCCCGGGGAACATGATGGAAGGAGATCTCATCAAAGGAATTAGCCATCTCCTTGATATAGGCTTTGTAGGGTATCAGCTTGGGGTCTCTAGTTTCCCATTCCCCTCTCAGCTAATGGATCACCAACGCTGAGTCCCCGTACACCTTGAGTAGCTTGACATTGGAGTCAATTGCTGCCTGGACGGCCAGGGCACATGCATCATACTCAGCCATATTGTTGGTGCAGTCGAACCCCAACCTGGCTGTGAAAGGTATACATTGATTGTCTGGAGAGACCAACACTGCTCCAATGCCATGGCATAGAACGTTTGACGCTCCATCAAACCACACAGTCCATTTGTCCCGGTCCTCGTCTAGTTTTTCCTCAAACAAGGCCATGATGTCCTCATCCGGGAATTCGGGATGCATGGGCTGATAGTCGTTGAGAGGCTGCTGAGCCAAATAATCTGCTAAGGCGCTTCCTTTTATCGCCTTTTGGGTGACGTAAACTATATCAAACTCGGATAGCAAAACTTTCCCCCGGGCGATCTGTCCTGTAAGAGCTGGCTTTTCAAAGATGTACTTAACCGGGTCCATCTTGGATATCAACCAGGTGGTATCGCTCAGCATGTATTGTCTTAGGCGATGGGACGCCCAGACTAAAGCACAACACGTTCTTTCGAGGAGGGAATAATTCATTTCACAGGCCGTGAACTTCTTACTCAAGTAGTAGACAGCGCGCTCTTTCTTTCCGGAATCGTCATGCTGCCCCAGCATACATCCCATCGACTCGTCCAAAATCGTCATATACAAGATGAGAGGCCTTCCGGGTACCGGTGGCATAAGCATAGGAGGATTCATGAGACACTTTTTGATCCTCCCAAATGCCTCTTGACAATCCTCATTCCAACGGTCGGTTTGGTTTTTGCGTAAGAGTTTGAACAACGGCTCACAAATAGCAGTGAGTTGTGATATGAATCTGGCAATATAATTCAAACGTCCCAGGAAACCTCGGACTTGCCTCTCGGTACGAGGTTCCGGCATCTCAAGGATGGCCTTCACCTTTTCGGGGTCTACCTCTATCCCTTTCTGGCTTACGATGAAACCTAGAAATTTCCCTGATTTCACCCCAAAAGTGCACTTAGCGGGGTTCAACCTCAATTGATACTTCCTAAGCCTTTCAAACAACTTCCGCAGGTTGACAAGGTGTTCCTCCTCGGATTTAGATTTGGCAATTATGTCGTCCATATAGACTTCGATCTCTTGGTGCATCATATCGTGGAACAAAACTACCATAGCCCGTTGATAAGTTGCCCCGGCATTTTTGAGTCCAAAGGACATCACCTTGTAACAGAACGTTCCCCACAGGGTGAAGAAGGTAGTCTTTTCCATATCCTCTGGTGCCATCTTTATCTAATTGTAACCGGAGAACCCATCCATGAAGGAAAACAAAGCGAAATTGGTCATATTATCCACGAGGATATCGATGTGCGACAAAGGAAAGTTTTCTTTGGGACTCGCCCGATTTAGGTCCCAATAATCCACACACATTCGCACTTTCCCATCCTTCTTAGGGACCAGTACAATGTTGGCAACCCATTATGGGTACCGAGCGACAGCCAAAAACCCAGCGTCAAATTGTTTCTTTACCTCTTCTTTTATTTTCAAGGATGTCTCGGGCTTCATTCTCCTCAGTTTTTGTTTTACCGGGGAACACTCGGGATTTAGGGGTAATCGGTGATGTATAATGTCAGAACTCAAACCGGGCATATCTTGGTACGACCAAGCAAAGATGTCTTGGTAGTCTCTTAGCAGGGCTGTTAATTCTTCACGGATAGGTGCGGTCATACCCGTGCCTATCTTTACTTTCCTTTTTGCATTGCCAGTTCCCAAGTCTACTAGCTCTGTTTCTTCTTGATGAGGCCCCATTTCTTGGTCCTCATGGGCGACTATCCTTTCCAACTCCGAGGGAAGTCCCACATCCTCGTTCTCTTCATCTTCTGTTCGATTCGTTTCCTGCTCGAAGTCGATGGGCGGGTCCCAGGCATTAGTACCTTCGAGGGACTCGTCGTCGGATCTGGCATTTTAAACATAAAGAAGTAAACATGCAAATGGATGAGAATGGGTAGAGACGCAGGAACAGATGAAGAAAGATCTTTGTATTATAGATTCAGGAACAAAAGACACAAAACCTTAACAAAAGGAAACTCTAAAGCCTAGGCCCAACCATAGAGCTTTTAAAGCCATAAAAAGGTTTACATTATGCTTGTCGCATAAATGTTTGGGAACTCCTCCACTCGCAAATTTCTTAGTCAGAAATCAGGAAGGCATGGTCGTACCAAATCCGACCCACTCGGAGCATCATCTTCGCCTATTGCAACAACTTGGCCTTCGTCCCCTAGACCCGCACTTATAAAGCTCCTACTTATGTGGCAGGGCGGGCTTCCTTTGTCTTCTTGTCTTAATCATGAGCCTTGACTTCCGCTTTTCCTTCCCGCAACGCTTTTCCTTATATCTGCCTGTGTGGGTTTGTAGCCTAACCCAAACTTCCCACGATTTCCTTTGGCGCTTATCAGGCTAGTTATGCCGCCGTTGTCCATGCCTAAACCCATTCCGGGCTCGTAACCATTCCCCAACATTACCCGGGCCACCATTACTACTGTATCTGACAGGCAAGGTTGCCCAGAGAAAGAATCCACAGAGGAAATGCTTACCACCTTGAAAGACTGGAAAGCGGTTTCTAATGACTCCTCCGCGGCCTCCACATATGGCATAGAGGATGGGCAACTCACCAAGATGTCTTCCTCGCCCGATACGATAACCAAATGTCCTTCCACTACGAACTTCAATTTCTGGTGGAGCATAGAGGGAATGACTCCCACCGAATGGATCCACGGGCATCCCAACAGGCAGCTGTAAGGAGGGTTAATATCCATTATTTGAAAGGTAACCTGACAGGTGTGAGGGCCTATCTGTACCGGGAGGTCGATCTCTCCTCTAACCTCTCGGCGGGTGCCGTCGAAGGCACGAACTACCATGGAACTTGGCTTTAGATGGGAAGCATTAAATAGTAATTTCTCCAAAGTGCTTTTGGGCATCACGTTTAAACTGGAACCATTATCGATGAGCACCTTGGCTACAACGTGGTCCATACACTTGACTGATGCATGCAAAGCCTTGTTATGCCCTCTTCCCTCGGCAGGGATTTCTTCTTCGGCGAAGGCGAGATAGTTGTTGGTGGTGATATTATTGACGAGCCCTCCAAAGCCTTCTACAGAGATATCTTGGGCCACATGGGCTTCGTTCAAAACCTTTACTAGCAAAGCCCGATGAGGCTCTGAGCTCATGAGTAATTCCAACAGCGAGACCCTGGCCGGGGTTTTGTTGAGCTGCTCAATAACCTTGAACTCGCTCTGCTGAATTATGTGGAGAAACTCGCTGGCTTCCTCTAGCGACACCTCCTTCTTGCCATAACCATCCTTTTTCTCCGGAAGACCTTTTATCGGGATATCCTCATTCGGAGTGAGGGGCGTTTTATCATCTTGTTCTTCCACTACCTTTGCCTTCCCCTTGACGTTCGTGGGCTGAATTGGTAGGTCGGGGGGCGCAAACACGCGACCACTGCGGGTCACACCGCTCAGCCCCATGATATTTGTTACTTTGGCCGACAACGAACTGGTGTCGGTGGCTTCTTCTTCCTTTTCGTTCGAAGGTGTGTACCTCCATGGGACTGCGTGGCTGTTTTGGTATGGGAAAGGGACAGGTTTACCAGCCAAGGGGTGTCGGGGCTTTTGCGAAGCTACGCCCTTGGTGAAATATATCACCAAAGGTTTAGGCCTTCCAAAACTTCTCTCATCCACGGACTGCATACATATATGTTGCTCTTCCCTCCCCTCATCATCGACTTCCAATCGGCCTTGATCTATCATTCGCTGCAAAAATTCCTCTACTGCCAAACATGTTTCCATGCTATGTAGTTCGTCGGGATGCAACAAACAAGAATCCTCTTTATGCCCACTGTGGGGAATCACACCTCCCTTTTGTAGGGCCTCAAAGATAAACCTCCTAGGGGTTGCCATGTCCTTTAAAGGTTTAGACCTGCGCGGCCTATCTGACTCAATGGCATTAACCGCTGCGAGCGGGTTGGTTTTCACGTTGGGTCGATCCTCTTGAAATGTCAGCCATCCAACATCTATCAAATGTTGGACCTTGTATTTAAGGGCCAAGCATTTTTCAATGGAATGCCCCGGGGTATTCCCATGGTACTTGCAAGTTGCGTTAGGATCATACCACTTTGGGAAAGGGGGTTGAAAGATCTTCCCAGGAGTTATTACGGCCAGTTGGTTGGCGATGAGGGACGGCAAGAGGTCTTCATTCGTCATTGGGAGTGGGGTGAATTCTTGCGTTGGCCTCGGGGGAAAGTTCCTTATTGCGTTGGAATTGCTGGCCGGGCGAGTCGTGGTTGGAGTTGGAACTTGGGGGGCCTCCCTCTGGATGGGTGTCTTAGGCTGCACAGGTGCTGAATTGGAGGAGTTCCTGGCGTGAGCTAAGAAGCTCGGATGATGTTGCGCGTACTGATGTGTACCATGAGATGTTTGTGGGGGTTTGACCCATGCGGGCGCCGAAGTGACGGCGTAGGCATCTCCCTCCTTCCTTTTTGCCCCAGTTGCTCTGATTCTTTTAGCATTGGCACTTGTGGAGGAAACGTAATCGAACTTCCCTCTTTTCAACCCTACTTTGATTCTGTCCCCGGCGAATACTAGGTCCGCGAAGCTGGATGGCATGTAGCCTACCAACTTCTCATAGTAAAACACCATCATGGTGATCATCTCCCTTTCGACCATGGGAGGGGCCACTTGTGCTGCCAGGTCTCTCCACCGTTGTGCGTATTCTTTAAAGGTCTCACCTTCCTTCTTGAACATATTTTGTAGCTGAGTGCGATCGGGAGCCATATCGGAATTATACTGATATTGCCTTAGGAAAGCAGTAATCAGGTCCTTCCAAGTACGGATGCGGGAAGCTTCCAGATTAGTGTACCAAACAATCGTGGCCCCAGCCAAGCTATCTTGGAAAAAGTGTATTAATAGCTTCTCATCCCTAGAGTGTGCGCCCATCTTGCGACAATACATCTTGAGATGGTTCAAGGGACAAGTCGTCCCTTTATACTTGTCGAAGTCCAACACTTTGAATTTTGGGGGGATAACAACATCTAGTACCAAGCAAAGATCCGTCATGTCCACGAATGGATAGTCTCCAAAGCCTTCAACAACCCTCAATCTCTCCTCGAGGAGATCAAGTTTCCTTCTTTCTTCGGTCGCCGGAGGTGGTCCTTCTGTGGACAAGATTATTGGTTGTGCTGTGAGGTTGGGCTGAGGCAAAGTGTTGGGTGGCGGTCCCTCGACGGGGATCGGGGGGTAGAACTCGACATCCCCTAGGGCATACTCTTGATGATCTTCGTGGACCTCGTCAGACTATCGAGGAGGCTCCCCTTCAAGGATGGGGGAAGAGACATGACCCGCATCATCTTGCATGATTCACGGTGTGTAATAAGGTGGCAATCCATAAGGGTAAGCCGCCCGGTTGTATCCCAAATGGGGGTTGCTAAATTGCCCCAGTGTGCTCCTTCCTTGTCCTATCGCATTTGGGGGAGGATGGTGCGCGGTAGCTAGGAGAGTTGGGTCTGCTTCGGCAGCCGAACTAACAGCGGCAGCGGTGGCCACGTTTTTCTCCATGAGTTGCCTCATTCCTAACATGGCCTCCAACATGGAAGCCATTTGTTCTTTCAGAGCCGACATGTCGGCTTTCATCTGTTCCTGTGTCTCCTCTTGATCACCCATCGTTCTAGATTTGGATATGGTCCAATAGGGATGCCTTGGAGTGCGTTTAGTTATGGTGTTTTTCCCTAAAAAAACCAAACGTGAGGAGTAGGTAAAATAATGAATGCATGTTCAGAGATAAAATGCAGGAGTGATTTGATTCGCACTGACTTTTTGGAGTAAAAACATGGGATAAACTCATTTTATTCAAAAGTTATAACTAGTCAAGATTTGAGTGACAATACGAGTTCCCTAGCGGTTCCTAATTATATGGGCCATTAAATCTATCATATGCTGACAATAGTCGAGAAGTCCGTGGATCTCCTAGGGGGCGGAGTAGGTGTCCGCCATTGCTTTGGCGTTGGCTAGCAATCGGGGAAGTTCTTGACTCTCGTTCAAGGTAAGAGCAAATCGGTCCATCCACATGGTTGCCTCTTAGTGTAACGAGTCGATCACCCTTCCTCTAGCCTCCTTTTTCGCGTACACTTGGGCATACTCGTCCACCACCCTATGCTCGTGGGCCATGGCTAGACTTAGTTCTTCTTGGTACTTGGTGATGATAGCTAACATGTTGGTCTCTGTCTCGCATAAACGCTGAGACAAGTTTCTTTTGGACCTTGAGCAAACGGCTAACTCTTCTTTTAAAACCATGCTATGTGCTCGTGATCGGTCTCTCTCTTCCCTTCGAAGCTTGAGCTCACTGTTGTTGCCCCCACAATGCTCCACGGAATTTGTCACGGCCATGTTCTTCCTTGCGAGCCCTCTTGGTTTCTTGTTCAAGGGCTTTTGCGATAGCTGCATTTTCTTCTCGTAACCCGGCACACTCTTTCCGAATGTCTGTAGCGACCAACTTGAATTTTTCTTTGGCAAGTCTCGCTTTTCCTAGTTCGGTTTTCAGAGCTCGGACTTCTTCATCCTCTTCCGGAGCTTCGAAGTTCTCTTCGTTGACAATCTTTAACTTGGCGAGCCAATCTAAACCTCATGTACGAGCTTTCAGCCAATCATGATAACCACCAATGATGCCATTACGAATGCCCCTAAGTTCTTTATCTTTCCTTAACGGGCTTTCCCATGCCTTACGGACTCTTTGTATAACCTTGAAATTTTGCACGCCAAAATCTCTCACAAGGAAAGGAGACAGGCTTTCTTCCGTCGGTGCTCCCCTCATGGGGTACCCTAACGGTCTTATAGCAAGTGCGGGATTGTAGTTAATGCAACCCCTCGTTCCTATCAACGGGATGTTTGGGTAGCCCCCACATGAGAAGAGAACTCCCTCATTTCCTTCTTTCCATCGTGGAAACCAGTTGACTGTTCTGCCTCCTATCCCAGCCAAGTGTTGGTCCCAATCTACTCTTCTTTTCTCGACACACGAGCGATGGCTTCGGAGCGGACATGGATGCCTTATGTCTTGTTGGAATAAGTGCGAAACTAATCATACACAAAGAGAGGGTAAACAACAGATGATCCGTGCACTACTCTTTTCGCACCTTCGGTTAAATGTGTCAAATAAGTCCGCCAAGACAGCTACCACCGGGCTTTCTTTGCTATGGTGATATGCAAGGAAAGCATCAATTGCGGCTAGGTCCACCAAACCATCCACGTTTGGAAAGAGGACAACCCCAAAGATTAGCAATGCTAATACATCCATAAACGGAACCCACTCTTCTTGATTCGCCATATCCCTCACCTTGCCTTCTAAGTACTTCTGTGGTAGGCCCACTATGCCGTTTCGAGTTTGCTTTACGCGGTCCAATCCTCTCACCGAATCCCTGACCACAATTGCAATTTTGCTCAAGGAGGGAAGAAACCCGGAGAAAAGATATGGTTTCCTTCCCCCAAGAAGACATCCTAGAATCTCCTCAAATTCTTCAACGGTCGATACTAATTGGAAGTCTCCAAACGTGAAGCATCTCAAGGGCTGGTCATAGTATTGGGTGAGTGAGGTAATGGCTTCTGTGGATATCTCTGCTATGGTCAAATCTAAGATCTTTCCGTACGCCTTGCGAAAGGCTTGCATTTGGAGAGGTCCCATCAACCGCCCCAACTCCTTAATGCTGGTGATATCTAGGCCCTTAATCTTGACTTGATAAAACCTTTTGCCAGTTTGATCTGTCCCTGTGTTTACTAAAGTGAAACAAAAACCCGGTGCGAATCAAAACTCCGACATCTATCATGGGTGGAATAGATGAATGCATGAAGGAATGCACATGACACAGATGCAATTTACGAATATGGGAGCCCGGGAAATTGTCTCCTTCTTAGATACAACGTCTTGGGGTAGCAAAGTGCCCAACGTATGTATTTAAGAAGGTGACACGGACCCTCCGTTGGTTTGCCCAAGAGAGGGGATTAAGACGGAACCCACGCATGATGCATATGCGAAAGGTACAATACGGGGATGTACATAGTACGACAATATTCACAAACAAATATAAGCAAAAAGGGTACATGACACTTATGCATGGCAGTGGAAAAATGGCACGCAGCGTGTTTGCTCCGTGCCCCTATTTAAGGGACCTATATGGGAGAGAGCTAAAAAGGTTTTTAGTGATAATCCCCAAGGTGGTCATATCTCTCTTAATGGTCTCTAGAGGTATCATCCTCTTCGAAGAACATACTGCAGCAGTAGGGACTACTAGCAACAATATGTTTTCAAAGAGAAAAACTCTAGATGAAGGTTCACTGTAATCAAGCAAGTCGGAGACCTAGCATGATCACAGATTCACCTCCACTCCTTATGTTCCCACGAACCCGGGTATAGGGCCCTTTTTCAACTCACCGTGTGTGCAAATAGTGTTGGTGTTTGTGTGCATCAAATGAATAAATATTTACCTCATGCATACATTTTAAAATGCACTAAAAGCATCAAAGAGTTATTTATACAAGAACATAAGAAAAATAAAGGGAAACCAACAAAGGAGGATGTCATGATAAAATATTGCACAAGATTAAATGGCTTAACTCTCAAAAAATGGTCCCCAGTGGAGTCGCCAACTGTCGCAGTCTACCCTTCGGCGGGAGGGCGACGCGTGACTCGCGGGAGCATGTTCCAAGAAAGGAATACGCGCGGAGTCGCCACCAACGTTTATTTGAGGAAAACGTCAGAAAAACTGGAAAAGACGTGATCTACGAACTTTAAGTGAAAGGTTCGAGAGTTGTATTTACGCACGGGGAAGGTATTAGCACCCCACGCGTCCATCACAAGAGACGGCAGCCTTTAATTAAATGTGCAAACATGACTTCAATTTTATGTTCCCTTTTAGTCTTTATTTCTATCCACAATGAGAGAACAAGTTTTATCTAAAATTTTGCATCTTGTATGAAAGATGTTCTCTCTTTGGGATTGAGATAGATCACAAGATTAACCTCCAAGGAGCCATCTAACCATTAAGAGGTCACCTTCTTCATGGGGGTAGACTTCCTCACTAGACTCTTCACCCCGTACTTCATCTTCACTTCCACTAGAGGAAGGGCAAGAAGTAGTCTCCTCTTGACTACTATAAATGTCTTGACCCCTCATGATCATGGTTTTCTTTGTGAGGCAATGTGACCTCTCCCAAGACATTTGAATCATTTAATGTTGCTAGTCCTTTCTTGGGAACTAGTCTTAGGGGTGTATTTCTCTATGGTCTTACCCTTATCTTCCTTGGGTTTTGAAGGTGCAGCCCCTAAAATTCCATTGGCTTGGTCCTTCCTTGGATAAGAGTGAGAGCCATAAGATTTTGAAGAAGGCTTTCTTTTAAGTTGTTGCTCCACTCTTATACAAAGTTGGACTAGCTCATCTAGGTCCCTATAAGGAAGGAGTTCAACCTTGTCCCTCACTTCCATATTAAGTCTACTAAGGAACCTAGCTATGCTTGTTATTTCCTCCTCCCTAAGTCCAGCTCTTAAAAGGAGTAGTTCCATTTGTTGTCTATATTCTTCAACACTCATACTCCCTTGTCTAAGCCTTTGGAGCTTGTCCATATGCTCCCTTTCATAGTAGGATGGAATGTGCTTCTTCCTAAGGGCACTCTTAAGATCATTCCAATACTCTACTGGAGGATCCCCATGAATCCTTCGTTTCCTAACAAGGGAAGTCCACCAATAGAGGGCTTACCTTTGAAAGCTAAGGGTAGCCAATGGAACTTTTCTCTCTTCCCTAATATGATGGCAAGCAAAGAGTTGTTCAACCTTCATTTCCTAATCTAAGTAGGCCTCAACATTATCTTTTCCATGGAAATATGTGATCAAGTCCGTACCCGAATCAAATAAACATTAAAATGCAGTAACTAGGAAGTGATCCTAGGTCGTTTCCCAATGAGAAATGATACACCAAATGTTCATAACAGATAGTAGGAAAATAGTAACGAATTGGGGGGGGGGGGGGGGGGGTTGTTTGCTTTTGTAAATTAAACAGCGAATAGATGTGAATTATAAAATATCAGAATTAAAACACGTTGCTTCCCCTTGATTCACAAGCAAGTCTCTTATCCTAGGTTACGAGAGTTTATCCTTTATCAGTTCAACCACTTAATCCAATCCTAAATTAAATTACTAAGCGAAATTTAACATAAGACATTCATTATGTGATTAAGCAACACATACACCAATTAATCATAAACGATCATTAAGCATGAACGTAATTAAGCACGGAGACAATTAATCAAGCACTAAGCATGCATGAATTAATAGCAACAAATTCAGAGTAATTAGTTAAGAGGAAAAACTGAATAGAATTTAACAGTAATAATAGAATCTCAAAGAGAACTGTGCTTGATCCTCAAGAGAAAACAATGCTGGAAACTTAGCCTTCCATTAATCAATAGAGAACGAAATTATAGATTGAAGACGGAATTTTATTGCTAAAACGAAAAGTCAAAACTGGAATTGCAAAATGACAAAGTTTCTAAGAAAATCCTAAAACTAAAAATGAAAACAGGAGAGAGAGGGCCTAAACTAGAACCTTGGTGTTGTTATATAGTTTTCCAGCCCCAAAGCTTACAAATCTGTTTTAAATTCAAGCTCATAAATAAAATAAAATCAAATCTAGATAAGATAAGATCTAGATGAGATCAAATCTAAATAATATCTAGATAAGATAAAGTCTAGATAAGATAAAATTTTGTAGAATAAAATAGTTTGTCCTCTTCAAGTCCAAGCCCAATTCTAGATTCAAGCCCAATCCCAATTCTGGATTCAAGCCCAATGCTTCATTAATTCCTGAAATTAGATTAAAAACATCAAATTTGTTGAATGAGCCCAAATAATAAAACTGCCTAATTAATTTGACAATTAAGACTAATCAGTACTTAAAATGGGGCAAAAAAGGTTAAGAAATAGGAGAAAATAATGGCACATCAATATGGGAGGCTAATGTTAACCTCTTGAGGCCTTCTATCCTTTTCTTTTCTTTAGGAGTGATGTTTAGTATGTGAACGATGGTGCCCTCTATAATAGTCGTTAAGTTCTTCACTTAAACTCTTGCAAGTGTCATGACTACTATAGGAGGCATGTTTTTCTCTTTTCATTTGTTTCATTATTTTTCTTCTTTCTTCCTCTCTTATTTTCTCTCTTTCATCTTGACTTATTTCTTCCGCTCTTTTTTTACCTTTTTCTTTTCTCTCTTGTTTTTCTTTCCACAACTTAAGGGATCTCAACTCATCTAATATCTTATACAAAGGGTCCGTAGGAGTAGAACCCTCACCATTAACACTAGATGAAGAATGAAGACTCATGTTGGTTCCTAAGTTATGGTTCTTTCTTGTTGGGGGTTTGAAAACAAAAGGTAAAAGAAACTAAGGTTGAAACTAGCCAAAATAAATAGTAAAAGAGGTGAGAAAGATAAGGTAAAAACTAATTGGTAAAAGTCAAGCTATCTAGGCGGTTTGACAATGGAGGATAAAGGAAATAAGCTATGAAAGTAAGCATGAAATTAAAGTGCAAGAAATGCAAACTAGGTGAATCCTAAGAGTGTTTGGATGACCTCATTTAAGGTTCCCAACAAAACACTCACTATCCTAAGGGAAAATTGCCTAAAATTATTACACACAAATGGAAGTAGGGTGATCTATTGGAGGCTCCCAACTTATTTCCAATGAAAGGCCTTTTTGTTACAAAATTTGAAAGCAAAGCAAATTGCCAATTACAAAATTACAAAAAAAAAAGTCCTCAATTGTGGTGGTTATTCTCTCTTTGGTGTTTCACTCAATTTGGAGTGCTTCTTAGTCCAATAGCTCTTAAGGTGGTTGGCCCCTTGCTTCTTGACTCAAATTCTTCAAGGTATACCAATCCTCCTTTCCAATTCCCTATATGGCAACTCACAAGCAAGGAAACAAAGAGACAAGAAATAACCAAAGACCAAAAAAAATGAAATGAAAGCTAAACCAATAGAGTTATAACAAGACAAATTTTCAAGGATAATTAAACAATTAAAGCAATGAAAAGCACACAAAAGCAAGCTAGGACTCAAAGAGAAACCTAGAATGGCTCTAGAGTAGAGTAGAAAAACTAAAAAAAAAAGACTCAAGAAACCTCTAGTTTTGGCACTTGTTTTCACACTAATTTTCAATTGAAATTTCAGAACTAGGATTTGTATAAAATAGGCACCAATTATAGAACAAATTTTGAGTCAAAACAACAAGCACACTTCCCTTTCACTTTTTTTTCTGGACACTGATTTTTCAGCCAACTTGTGTGATTTTTCTTATTTTTTCCTTTAATCCAAATCGCTTGGCTATTTTTTCATAATTTTGGTCTAGATGTCTAGAAATTTTAGTAAAAATTTCATTTCAAAACACGTAGTGACCAATTCCCAATAATTTATACAAGTTCGTATGTTCAAGCTGCCAACACCAACAATTTCAACCTAGAAATCAAGAGTAGTGTTTATGTTGCTTAAGGCTTGGATAGTTACAATTTGTGTTTGCTTATGCTCAATCATCTTGAATAACACAATTAAAGAGAGATTAAGACTTATTTTGATTCACAAATCCAGCCACAACTCAGCACCACAACTCAACTTCATCATAGGCATCATGTAGGAAACTTAGAAAACAAAAAAAAGAGTTCAACAACAAGACTACTTCTAGGAATTGATTTAGAACATGTTATGAACTAAATAACATGCATGAATTAGACTCAAAATTCAAAAGATAGGCTAAGAATGACAAGAATACATGAACAAATGTATCTAGAATTCAATAAACAAAATAAAAATTCAACACCAACTTAGAACATAATGTGACAATTACTATGACTAAACATAACTCTAAGACAACATGGATTAAGTGATTTACACTTAGATTTTTGTGTTTTTTTTTCTAATCAATATTTTGGAAGAAAATTTAGATCTAAAGGTTCAGCACAAGAATATTATGAACTAAAAATGATAGAACCTAAAATCAACACAAAAACATGATTCAAGAGTATATCTACAAAATTTGAACCATAGAAATGCAAGAACAAGTGCAGATCTAAGATTTAATCGGTTTTTTTTTTTTTTTTTTGAATCTACTCTAAACAGCACCAAAACACAAGACAATGGAGGATATACATGGAGAATAAGATGAAGAACAAGGAATTAAAGAGAATTCACCGAACAAAAAGATAGAGGAAGCAAAAGAACATCACCCAGATGAAGATGCTCTTGATACCACATGATGTAAGCTCCATTGGAGCTTGTAGGCCTAGGATCTTCTTCATCAATGGATTCCTTTGCTTCTTGGAAGATGAATGGCAGTGGAATGGAGAAGGAAGAGAGAGAGGAGATGCCACTTCAAGGAGAAGATGAGTCTAGAAGAAGCTCACCGCCATAGGAGGTCATGGATAAGAGCTTGGAGGAAAAATGAGATGAATGAAGGGAGAGGGAGAGAAGAACACGAAATTTTGTGCTCTAAAAGAGCTCTGAAATCTGAAGTTTAATATTCAAATGATCAAAGTTAAAAAAATGCACACACATGACCTTTATTTATAGCCTAAGTGTCACACAAAATTAGAGGAAAATTTGAATTTCAATTCAAATTTCACTTGAATTTGAAATTGAATTTGTGGAGCCAAACTTTGGAGCCAAAATTTCACTAATTATGATTAGTGAATTTTAGTTATGATTCAGCCCACTAATCCAAGATCAATTCCAAGATTCTCCACTAAGTGTGCTTAGGTGTCATGAGGCATGTAAAGCATGAAGGACATGCATAAAGTGTGACTATATGATGTGGCAATGGGGTATAGTAAGTAAATGCTCACCTCCCCCACTAAAATTTAATTGGATTGGGCTTCTACCAATTCAATTAAATTTATTTCCAACCACATGTATAAGCAAGCTTCATGATGAATCAAGATTGATTCAAGGAGTTTCGATGATAACAAAGATGATGACAAAGAGCTCAAAAGTCAAGATCACTTCATGATAACAAAGATGATGACATTCAAGATTAAGTTCAAGATTGAGTCAAGAACACTTCAAGGATCAAGAGGAAATTTGATTTCAAGAATCAAAAATCAAGATTCAAGATTCAAAGATTCAAGAATAATCAAGATCAAGATTCAAGACTCAAAGATTCAAGAATCAAGAGAAGACTTAATCAAGAGAAGTATTAAAAAGTTTTTTAAAGCATTGAGTAGCACAAGAAGTTTTCACAAAATCATTACCAAAGAGTTTTACTCTCTGGTAATTTATTACCAGGTTATAGTAATCGATTACCAGTGGTTTTAAAACGTTAAGATTTTCAAAATTCAAAATGAAGAGTCACATCTGTTGATGTGTAATCGATTACACCTTTATGGTAATTGATTACCAGTGATTGTTTTCGAAAAATTCATTTCCAAAAGTCACATTTCTTCAAGTGACTTGTTTTTGAAGATTCTTTCAAAAGTCATATCTTTTTAAGTGAATAGTTTTAAAGGAATTGCCAAGAGTTACAAGTTTTGACTTGAGTCATCAAGAAACTATAAACATGTGACCTTGGCATGAAACATTTTAACAATCACATTCATATCCATCATCTCTTTCAATCATTCTATCTTTCAATCTATCTTTCAATATCTTCTTTCATTTCTTTCAGAACTTTCTTATTTCATCTTCTCTTCATCTTTCTAAAAGTTTTTGTTCAAAACTTTTTCTTCCAAGAAAAGTTCTTTGTTCAAAAACTTGTGTTATTCATCTTTTTCATTCCCTTTTCCCTTTGCCAAAAAGAATTCGCCAAGGACTAATCGTCTGAATTCTTTTTGTGTCTCTCTTCTTCCTTATCCAAAAGAACGAAGGACTAACCGCCTGAATTCTTTTGTGTCTCCCTTCTCCCTTGTCAAAGAATTCAAAACGACACAGTCTGAGAATTCTTTTGATTCTTCCCTTTCCCTAAAACAAAAGATTGCAAAGGACTAACCGCTTGAGAATTCTTTTGTTTCCCCCTTCACAAAGTTTCAAAGGACTAACCGCCTGAGAACTTTGTCTTAACACATTGGAGGGTACATCCTTTGTGGTACAAGTAGAGGGTACATCTGCTTGTGTTGTTGTGACTGAGAACAAGAGAGGGTACATCTCTTGTGGATCAGTTTTAGTGGAGGGTACATCCACTAGGTTGTTCAAAGAGAACAAGGGAGGGTACATCCCTTGTGGATCTTTGCTTGTAAAAGGATTTTTACAAGGTTGAAAAGAAATCTCAAGGACCGCAGGTTGCTTGGGGACTGGATGTAAGCACGGGTTGTTACCAAACCAGTATAAACCTCTTGTGTTTGTCTTCTTCCCTACATTTTTTATTTTCCGCTGTGCACTTTAATTATTGTTTTTACTTTTGGTAATATTAAGAAGGATAGATTTTTAATTAGTAAAGGTTCGCTAATAATTAATTCATCCCCCCTTCTTAATTATTTTGAGGCCACTTGATCCAACACCACACACATCAAATATTCACTTAGTGCATGTGAAATTACAAAACTACCCCTAATACAAAAACTAGTCTAGGTGCCCTAAAATACAAGGGCTAAAAAATCCTATATTTCTAGGGTACCCTAGCTACATTATGGAGCCCTAAATACAAGGACCAAATATAATGACATCCTAGTCTAATATGTACAAAGATAATTGGACCCAATGACCCATGGGCTCAGAAATCTACCCTGAGGTTCATAAGAACCCTAGGGCCTTCTTCAGCAGCTCTAGCCCAATCCTCTTGGAGCCTCTTGCTCATGGCTCTAGTGACTAGTCTCTTCCTAAGGAGGATTGCATCAAATTGGGCAACTATACAAGTTTTGGAAAATGTTTTCTATAAAAAAGTTAGTCGTATAACACGACTAACAGAAAGTATTTGACAATTATGTTCTCTTTTTAAAATCTCTCTCAATCTTTTCGAAGTCAGACACATATATATAGGTCCATTATGCCTTTTCATAATGGTTTGAAGAGATGTGTCTTTTCAAAAAGATTTTCTGAAGTTTTCTCACTAGCAATCGGTTGCAGGATTTTGGTAATCGATTACACAGTTATATTTCTGAAGAGTCATGACTTTTCAAAGGTTTTTTGAAATCTCTTCATTGGTAATCGATTACATGATTCTGGTAATCGATTACACAAATCAAAATTCAAACAGTTTTATATCGTTAGGCAAAAATATCTTCACAAACTCTCTGGTAATCGATTATACATTCTAGTGATCGATTACTAGTTCAAAATATCATTTTAAACTGATTTAGCCTTTGATAAAATAGTGTTTGATACTAAAGATGTTGAAGTCAAACTAAAGCAATCAAATTAAGATTCTTTAGATAAATTTACTAAGTTCTTATCTTAGATTTACTAGATCTTGTTCTTTTGACTTGATTCAATTCATGCTCATCAAGTAATCTTTTTGACATCATTAAAAGTTGCATGATATTCATTCACATAAAACAGTAAATATTAGGACAAAACAATAAAATTGATATCAATTTATTTTTTATCTCTTAATTATAACTTTATATATTCATCTAAACAAAATTTATCTATGGGGAAAAATCTGAACAAAATTTATCTATGGAGCAAAATTTATTTTTTTATGGAGACAAAATATTTTTCCGAACCAGAAAATTAATTTAATTGGAACAAAATAATAATATATTATATTATATTCTTATAAAAGAAAAGTATTATAAATTTATACGAAATACATAATTTTATGATAAACAAAAATTTAAATTACTTATATAAACTCTTATAAATTGCAATTAGTTCAATGTGTTTGTGTCCCTAACTTACTATATATGTTCAGTATTATAAGAGTAAAACAAAAAAAATTAAAATAAAATAATAAAATTAATGTCAATTTATTTTTTATCTTTTAATTATAAGATTTTACATTCATCTAAACAAAATTTATTTATCGAACAAAATCTTTCTTTTATGGGAAAGAAATCTTTTTTTATCAAATATGTAAAAGTAAAAAAAAAAAATCTCGTAAGAGCAATTGCTCCCATAGAACTTAACCTACATCCGCCCTGATCCCATGGAATGGATAATAAGATAAACCGTAAGAGTATATAAACTTTAGTTCAAAGAATTGTGATCGTGTGATAAAAATGCGAAAACCCAGGAACTGTTGGGTCAATATTTTTGATAATAATAATAATAATGTGAGATAGAAGCCAAACCGTACTCCAAAACATAAGAAAGCAATCTCAATTGGAGATTGTTTGTTAATGCAGTTAGCGTAGTTAACAAAAAACTCCTGTAAACTATATACCCTGCCTAAATTAAAGATATCACATAACGTAGACACCTGAATCAAATTCTTCCGCTGCTCTATCTTATAGAGTGCTAGGTTTCACCTAATAGTTATAACTTCCACATCCCAGAATTGATGATTTTTTACGTCTCAACGTGATTTCTTACATCTCAACGTATTTCCAAACACGCTATACGACGCAGAACCGAGAATAGGCCTAATTACACACAAAAAAAGGGAATTAAGATCACCCAAATGCAGAAGGAATAACAGTGATGTGCCTTAGAGGGTGCGTGGTGTCAGTGCCCCCTGCATGCTGCACAAACTCCGCAGGTGAAAATGTGCTTCCATGGCAGACACAAACAATGCTGACCTCAGATTTTGTGTATCTGTAGAGAAACCCATTAACCGTTCTCCCATTGTCCCCTTTTGTGAACACATAGGGCATTTGAGGGAGTGAAGAAGAGGTTTGAGAGAGAGGCTTTGGAGTCTTTCCCATTATTTCAACTTTGGTTATGTTTTCGTTGGACAAAGGTTTGAGATCAATAATTGGCAATATTATTGGTTCTTGAGTTTTTTCCTTTGCAATGTGCTTCATCTCTTGGATGGTGGTGATGGTGTTGTTTCCTTGTTTGGGTCTCATGATGGGGTGAGATGAAGCAGAAACAACACTTTCTTCAGGTTGGGTTCCTATGCTTATTGTTTCCTTGGAAGTGTTTAATTGGGTTGGTTCTGCCAAGGAATGAACTGAATGGCTGTGGCTGTCTGTGCTGCCTCCATCTGAGAAAAACAAAAAAAATTGGAACATTTGTTAAAAATATATATGTCCCAAGGAAGGTGATAATCAAGATTCAAGTTGAGAATTACATGACATAAAAATTTAGTTAAACTACATGTGACTTACAATATGCATGAAAGACGAAATATTGTGCCTGATTTGATGGTAGGACATTTTGCTTTTTCGATGACATTTGCTTTTACGGATTAATAGATCATGAAAAAGAAAAATGACAACTTTATCTTTTTTAAATGAATTCACTGACTCATCTTAATTGAATGAATTATATTTGGAGATATAAGATTGTGTCACTGGTTAGAAAAGGGAGAAAGAAGGTTGTGATATTTCTAACAAAATTAGAAAACTAACACTCCCTACAAAAAACTTAAATTATATTGGAGTTCAATGTAATTTTTATATATGTACCAAAGATCTTTGGGGGAAAAAAAAAAAGTAGCAATTTCATCAAGTAATAGTTCAACCAGGGATGGCAGAGAGGGATGTAACATTATTAGGCGATATGAAACACTGATACTATTCAAAATTTCGGATAAGGTTGATCTGCATTTATCTCGAATATATATTTTAAAATTAAGATTCACCGTTTAAAATTGAACGACGATTCGATTTTATGTGCGGGGAACGCACATCCTAAAAAATGTCACTCCAAATTCCAAAATCATGGGACATAATTGTCAAATTAAGTTTCTTCTTTTCTTGATTATGTTCAGCCTTTGAAATCATATATGCGAACAATTGAACAATAGTTAACTTTATGAAACTTTCAAACTGGAATAAGCCAATAAATCACGTTTTTTTTTTATCATACAGTTAAATAAATTACATTGAATATTCAAAAAACGAAAAAGCTCAAAAAATAATTTTTTTAAAGGATCTCAAAAAATCATAAAATTAGCTAATATGGAAACACACACACAGTGTGTGTGTGTATATATATATATTAACAAGAAATACAAAAAAATAAAAAATTACCTTCACCAGAAGAGCTTTGGTAATCCGAAACCACAGAAGAACTGCACCTGGAAGACCCATTCGACTGGGCTTTGATATTTCCTCCTCTTCCGCCGTTAACGCCGTCAACTCCAGCACCCACAATCTTTTCCCCTCCGACCCAGCACGGTAACGGAGACCCGTTATTCAACGGCAAGTACTGCACCGTCGGGAATTGGTGCAGGTCAAACGGCGTCGTCGTCGCATTCCACGCGCCACTAACGCCGTTCCCGTATTCTGTTTTCTCCCTCTTGAAATCCCGTTTCAATTCGGGCTCGGACGGTTCCCTCACGCGCTCCCTCTTCTGCTCTGTCTTCTTTTTCGCCTCCATTCTCCTTAACGCCTGAATGTCGTGCTTGTCGCTCGGCTCCACCACCACGCGCATTCCATCGCGACTATCCGAATTTGAAACACGCGCTTCGGAATCCGGTGCGGGCTTCTCCACCGTGTGTTTCCCGAAACTACCCCCTATGGACAACGCCAAATCCAGCTCTATCTCTTCGACTTCAACCATTGCTGTTGTTAATGTTTATGTTAACGTTAACGTAGGTAGCTTCGTAGCACAGTGGAACGTGATTTATTTGTTTTTTTATCTTCAATAAAAAACGCACAGAGGGACACGTGGCGCGACCCGAGAAGGCGGGGATGGCGGTTAGCGACACGTAAAAGGGCAGCGTTAACCAAGGTTGCACCGCTAAATCCTTTCTTATCATCGAGAATGGAGAATCTGTTTGATCGAAGGTTCAGAGGGGGCCACGTGGCGTGTGATGAGGGGGAGCGGAGAAGGGACACGTGGCAGGGTTTGAGGGGAGGGGAGAGTAGAAAACGTGGCGCGGTGGTGCCTCGCTGTATGTGTGTCGCGCGAATCTCGAGGCGCAGGAGAAGAGAGAGAGGACGAGGTGCCGCTTCGCGAGGGAGGGACACGTGGCGGGGATTTGAGGGGTTTGAGAAGACGAAACGTGGAGGGTGGGTTTTTAAGGTGATGGTGACGTTACGAGCGTTGGGGGAGGGTGAGTGGTGTGTATTTGCGGTGGGACTCGTTGCGGAAAGGGACACGTCGGGAATTTCTCACGTACTACGCTGGTGATCATACAGACTAGCGTGTCATCTACTAAGCTCTCAAGATGGGATTGACCCCATGGGCCAGCCCGGTACACTGGAAATCAGAGGTGAGTCGGGCTCAATTTTTTTAAGAAAATAATACCATCAAGTTTTCAATTTGGTCCACTTAATATGTGAGTTAGGTAGGTTCAACCTATGAGTTGATGAGTAAGTTCGTCAATCCATCATATTTAAATATTTTGTCTTTCACGTAACTCTCAAGATGGGGTTCAGTCCATGGGCCCAGCCCAGTACACTGGGGATCAGAGGTGAGTTGGGCTTAATTTTTTTTAAGAAAATAATACCATCAAGTTTTCAGTTTGGTCCACTTAGTCTGTGAGTTAGGTAGACTCAACCTGGAAGTTGATGAGTAAGTCCGTCAATCCATCATATTTAAATACTATATTATTTTATTTTATTATTATCATAAATTTATAATTATTTATAATTGCTAGGAAGTTAAGTTTTTATTTTGTAGCAAGTTAGCAACCAAATTTAACCAGGGACCAATTCTTATTTCTTAGCCCAAACTTAACACAAATAGACAAGTTCAATTGACAATTGTTATAATATAACGCATGGCCTAAAAGCATAACATAAAGTGATAAACATTAAAACGTAATACTAAATAGGCAAGGCATTAACTTAAGCAACACATAACGTACAAAGAAGAAAACCTAAACGGCAACAAAAGTTCTCAACAACCTATTGTCGTAGAAGATTTCAGTATAGAAGAAAATCAAGAGATGGATGATCCATATAATGTTAGTCTTTTGTTTGATTATTTAATTATTTTATGATTCAATTTATTTTATTTAATTTTTCTCTTATATTGTCATAGGAATATATCAATTATGTGAGCCAAAATGTTAATGTCAATGACAAGTCTGAATTACATCTCTATTTGGTTGAGACATCACTTGAATCAAAGTTTTTTCCTAAGTTGGATATTTTGAGTTATTAGAAGGATCGCCAAGAACGTTATTCAAATCTTTATAGATTGACATGTGAGGTGTTAAGCATTCCTATAACAACTGTTGCTAGTGAATCGACATTTAGCATTGGTACTCTTGTGCTAAACAAGTATCGCGCTAGTCTTCTTCCTTCCAATGTTCAAGCACTAATTTTAACCCAAAATTGAATAAATGATTTTGAAGATATTGGTAATTTACATTTCTTTTTTCATAATTTTTAGTTTGTTATTAGTATGTTGTTTTATTTACTTGACTTATTATTGATATTTTTTTTTGTCTTTGTAGATGAAATTAATGGTGATGTTGAGAAAGAAGAGGAAGTTGTTCCGGATTTTCCGGTCCATGACTCTAATATTTAATTTCAATTTCAATAGTTTAGAAGTTTATTTTTTATGACATTTAAATTTCAATTATATTAATGTTGAATGTTTATTTTGAAGACTTCAATCACTTTAATATTAAATTGAATGGTTGGATTTGATTTAGTTTGGTTTCTATATTGAATTTTATTTTAAGTTGTTTGGAATAATTATTTTTACAAAAAAAAAAGTTAAAAAGTGGGTCAGCTCATATAACCCACCAACCCATAGTGGACCGGGCCGGGCTGACATTTCGTTAGCCCACACGAAAGTGGATCGGACTAGGTTAGCCCATTTTTATCTCAATCCGTTGCGGGTCAGTCCACATGAACCAGACTAACCCAGTTTGATAATTCTAATTAGGGGAAAGGGAGGCGTGACTATTTATTTTTTGCTAGTTATTGTAAAATTAATTTAAGAATTTACATTAATAAAATTACTTAATTTAAGAGTTAAAAATGTCAAATTAATCCCAAGTAAAAAATGATATTTTTTTATCTTAATTCTCTAATTTATTAAAAAATAACTCTGATTAATTTAGAATTTAACTTAAATATAAATAAAGTCTGATATATAATTATTTTCATTAAAAATCGAATTGAAATAAAAATAAAAAATCTGTTAAACAACTCCACCCTCAATAATTAATATAATTTAGATAATTCTCTTATTTTAAATTTTATCATTTTCTATCAAGCATTATTTTCTCTCTCATGTGATTTAATTATGAGGAAAACTAAATAAAAAACTAAAATTTCATACATGATATAACATGTCATATACATTCATTTATTATACACCTTTCTTATTTTTATTAATGTATCCGTTCCGGAACTTATAAGTATAGTACTTCTATTTTTTTTTTCAATATATTTATTATAATTGTTAATTACAAATTATAGATAAAGAGTACATATAATTATAAAAATTAAAATTACAACGTTTTGATTATTACACACATGTCCAATAGTACTCTTTATAATTACTTTAAATTTGTAATATGAGTAAATTTAATTGAAATAGAAACCAATTTGTTAGTAATTGAAAAGTTACTAACTGAGTTCATATCTAACAACAAAAATCTTTCTCGTTAAGTAATTGATAAAAATGAAAATTAAAATATTATTGAAAGATTATTTTTTATATTTTTCAACTATATTAAATAAATAAAAATAAAAATTTCTTTAAAGTTAAACTAAATAAGAACGGTGTATCTAAAGTGAATATAGAGTATAGATTTTTCTTAATTAATCAAAAAAAATTGTTAAGATTTTAATATTTTTAAAATTTATTAATTTAAAAGTATAAAATATAACATATTTTAACTTTACACATAGATGACATGAGAGAAAAAATAAGCATTAGATATCATAAAATCCCCCTAATGATAAAACATTTAGAAAATGTAAAACAATTGTTTAAATTCAATTGATTATAAAAGAGAGATTTTTAATTTCATTTTCTACTTGAGATCAATTAGACAAATCATAAAAAAGATTACATTGTCAATCTATTGAAATTCACTATGAATAATTTTAAAGTAATTATTATAAAAAAAATTAATTATATTAATATAAATATTATACAATTAATGTATTTGGAATAAATTATTATTTTATTTAATACTTCAAATATATGCAGTTTTGTTCAAATTAACTAGCAAAACTTAAAAGCATTCGTTTTTTATAGCATGTTATTAATATAAAGTATCCTTTAATTATGTCGATAACTCATTTTTTTGAATAAAAAATATGATTTATTACTTTTGGTGAGGTGTTTGGTCTCAACTATAATTTATTTCATTCACAAGACTTAAAATTGATAATTTGTTTAAAAAATTCAAGTCTAATACTAATCATACTAACGACATGTTAGTATGAAATTCGCGTTTAGTTTTTAAAAGATATTCTATGTAAAAATTCCTATGAAAGGTATGCTTTATTGTTTCAAATTTTATAAGAGACTATCATTTTTATATGATTAATAGATAACTAAATTTTAAAGCATGTTAATTAAGGTTTAATTTTAGTTGTAATTAAAATAATGCTTTCTTACGAAAATAAAGTTCATTATAATATTTTAAACGTTTCGAATTAAGAACTATAAATTTACAATATGTAATTATTTACAAATAATTAAGAATACAAGTTAGTTAATTATAGTAACATTAATATTTTAAAAACATGTGTATTTTTTTAATTTTAATTATTTAATATTTAAATAAGTAATATTTTTTTTATAGTATTTCTTATTTTTTATGACAATAACACTCATTCCGGTCTTGATTATTAAAGCAACATATTAAAATACCCTCGCGCCAAGTTCAGCAATGGTGATGCCGCGGGAGGGTGTTGGGGAATGTGGGGCCAGGACAGGAGGAAAGAATTTGAATATGAAGTTTTAAGATTTCAAAGTTGAAAGAATCAATGAATGAATGAAAAAGGAAAGAAAACAATGGGTGGTGTGGGGGCATGCATGAAGGTTACGTGGTGGGTGTTTGGGTTATGTGAAGCAATATATGTAGAGAAAGGTGGCAGATTAGTGAGGAGGATATGGCAGTGCTGTGACACAGCGCCAGAATGATTCTAATTGTCATTCCCAGCTTGTGGAGGAAACGTATTTTCAATTCTTACTTTAAGTGCATGATGTTGATGAATGAAGGTTGATTTTGAGGGCAGTTACGTCATGAATTATTATATTATTATATTACTAGTAGAAATATTGACACTTCACGTCAGGTGTTATCGTTTGTCGTTTGTCGTTTGTTGCATCTATCATTCTGTATTTTTATTATTTCTTTAATACATACTTATATATATTAGCATATTAAAATATCAAAGAGTCTAGTTCGATCAACAACCTGATTGATCAATAATAACATTTGTATGTTTGTATTCTTATTTTTTACCACATTTTTATTGTGTCAAGATTATAACAGTTTCTCTTAAATTAATATTTGGCTTTGTACTAAGAATGAGGTGGTTTTTTTTTTCTGGTTTATTTAGAGTAATTATTTTTCTTATTGTATCACTACTAAAATTTATTGATTGTTAATATCGATTTTCAATAAAATCAATGTAAACAAAAATACAGTGGCATTGTCGTAAATAAGATGACTTTATTAATATCGATTTTTATAAA
The DNA here is from genome assembly GCF_004193775.1 of Glycine soja. Classification (NCBI taxonomy): domain Eukaryota; kingdom Viridiplantae; phylum Streptophyta; class Magnoliopsida; order Fabales; family Fabaceae; genus Glycine; species Glycine soja. Next base: position 25,591,342 of record NC_041004.1, read on the forward strand.
ATTGATGTTAACATTAGTTAATTAACATCGATTATCTAAAAATCGATGTTAACTGGATGTGGTTAACATCGATTTTATCAGAAACCGATGTTAATTAACTAATGTTAACATCGGTTTTTGTAGAAAAACCAATGTTGTATTTTTAGTTAAATTAAAAACCCCAAACCCTGCTTTTCTCCCCGCGCTCGTCGAAAACCCTTTCTCTTCGCGACTTTGTCTTCCCTGCGCTTGTTACCTCGCAACCACTAAAGATTGCCATCCTCGTGTCCGCCATTCCACCGTCGTATTCGTCATCGTCGTCATTGTCCGTGGCACAACGCAATCCTAAGGTAAATAATAAGTACTGTATGTTCACTGTTGTATCTTGAATACTGTATCTTCACTACTATTAATATTTCAGGTGGGTTTGTGAGTTTGTTGTTTCATAGGTTTTAGACGTACTCTTAGCTCCTGGTGTGGGTTCGTGAGTTCATTTTTCCATTGGACACTTTTGATTCTGTAAGTTTTGGAACTCTATGGATAGCCTATATATATATATATATATATATATATTTGCATATACATACATATTTATGTTTGACATACCTTGTAGCAGTCTAGCAATCTGTTGTTAAGAACTAGATTGTGCATATTGCTAAATATGAGAAATTGTTAGGCCACTGAGCATTAGAGATATTCCAATTTAGCAATCCAACAAAAAAAAAAACTGCATTGTGCTTTTGCATGACTATAACAAACATGAGAATAGTGCAAGGAATAACTAAAGTGGTATTGGCTTAGATAGAAGCTACAAAACCATAATGTAGATAACTAAGAAATTGTGGCAGAGCTTCCTTGATGTACACGACCTTGAGTATCAAGATTCAAAGTTAGGTAAGTCCTCTGTTAGAATATAAAAAAACATAGGACTTGAAAGGCAATGTACAAAAGGACTTGATCGTGTATTATTGTACTTGAGAGTAGTTTGGACATCCTTATCCCCTCTACACTGCAGTTAACCTTGTTGGATTACCTTATTGGGATTTTAATCTTAGCAATGACTTCTCCCATATTGACCTTAGCTTCAATACTATTCAGGGTCAAATACCCAAGACTTTGTTAAATCTTCAAAATCTTAAATATTTAGAATTGGATAACAATGAATTTACTGGACCTATTCCAGATTGGTTGGGGGAACATCAACATCTGCAACATCTTGGTCTAACTGAGAACATGTTTTCCGATTCCATTCCTTCATGTCTAGGAAATCTCACGTCCTTGAACCAATTAATTGTTAGCTTCAATTTGTTGAGTGGCAATCTTCCAAACACCATTGGCCAAGTTTTTAACTTAAGGAGACTATACATTGGAGGTTCCTTGTCTAGTGTTCTATCTGAAAAGCATTTTTCCAAACTCTTCAATTTAGAATCACTTATCTTGAATTCAGATTTTGCACTTGTTTGAACTTTGAACCTAAGAAGTAAAGGCATGGAGTGCAAATCCTTAAGCATTAAGGCGGTGAGACATAGTTCAGGTATATATTTCTAAAGCCTAACAACTCTCACTATAGAGCTTTCTCTTTGCAGTGTGTGTTTTTGTTTTAGCTTCCACTTCTTCCATCCTTGAAACAAAACCTTTCAATTATAAGTTCCACGTTCCTTTGGGTATAAAACAAAAAAAAGCTTCCAAGTTCCAAAGTCATATATAAAGAGAGAAGGAGAGGATGGTGTTAGGAGAGAAAGAGAAGGATAAGAAGAAGAAAACTAAGGTTCAGTAGTAACAAAATGGGGTGATGAGAGGGGTGGTGTTTGGTCAAGTGATGCGCTCAGGAGTCTGTGCATTACAACAGACCCTCACAGTTGGGGCTGCTTCAGTGTTGAAGCAGTCTTTGGGGTTGGCTCAGAGGAGGGGCCATACACAGCTCACTCCTCTACATGTGGTTGCCACTTTGCTAAGCCTTAGAGGCAGTTCCTTGAGAAGGGCTTGCCTCAAGTCTCAGCCTCACCAAACTTCTCATCATCCTCTTCAATGCAGGGCCCTTGAGTTATGCTTCAATGTTGCCCTCAACAGGCTCCAAACAACACCTTCTCCTTTGATCCACACTCAGCCTTCTCTCTCCAATGCTCTCATTGCTGCATTGAAGAGGGCTTAGGCTCACCAGAGAAAGGGTTGCATTAAGCAACAACAGCAACAACCTCTACTCACCATCATGAAGGATAAAGGGATAAAGGGAGACCAAGAAGGATATTTGAAGATATTATTAAAATGGATCTTGTGATGAAAAATATCCTTAAAAACTTGTCTTTAACATAGCCCAATGACATTGTGTAATCTATGTAGCCAACCTTCCTAACGAGATAAGGCTATTGTTGTTGTGGTTTTCAAATAGGAAAGAAAATAGATGCTCAAAAGTACTCTCCTAAGATGCATAACATGTAGAATATGTAGGCCAATAAATTCAATTAAGCATGTTAATGCCTCAAAAGTACTCCATGATGAATATTATCGAACATACTTCTTTTGTACCTTGGCCAATTCTTATAAGCTTCCTCAACCCATGGGCATATCACTTGACTATAGGTCAATGTCCTTCAAGATTGATCCTTCCATAACATAAAAAGTGTTGATATATATTAATTTGTGTCAAATCATCTAATACAAGGACAACCTCTAAGACACAACAGAACACCTAATGGTGATCCCAACAACAGTTGTGTAGGTATGTTGCTGCTGTAAGCAATATGTCTTGAAAGTATTTAAAAGTAAAATATTCTTCTTCTTAGATTTTATAAGAAAAAAATAATGGGAAAAAAGAAGAAAAAGATAGTTGATTTGAAGGACGAAAAGCATTGGAATCCCCAGCTAATATGTATAATACAACACAACTAATCAGTATGGCCAACAAGACTATTCAAATAATGTTATTCAATTAGACTTTAATGTACATGTGCATTAATTAAGTACTAGTATTATAAAACTATGGTTCCTTTCAATCTCTTTTGACTTTTTAACTGCAACTATGGTTCCATCTGGTAACATTCCCTTGTACACTGTGCCATAGCCACCTTGACCAAGAAACCTGCTCCTATTGTAGTTATTTGTTGCTCTTAGCAGCTCCTCAGTTGTAAAAAGCTTTGCCATTTCTCCATTTCCATAAGAAGAGAACTTCTCCTGTAACAAGTAGGCACCATTTTGCATGAATAACTTTTACTTAAGGATACTTTCTCTCTTTTTCTGTATGTATTGATATGATTTGTACCCCAAAAGAAAGAAGCACATAAAGCTTGCACCATTTCCAACTCTTGCAAACTAAAAAAAAAATTCAGGTGGAAGGGCTTGCAACAAACATCCTTGTATTTTAGAGAAATTAGTAAATAACAAGTTGCAAGTTCAAGGTAATCCATCTATTTAGTGAAAATTAAATCTTACCACATGATATCCTGCTGATCATTTTGGGTCTGCTTGATTTCCTCATCACTATTTGAATTTAAAAACCTTTTTCTAAAATATTTTCACACTACTTAGCTTTCAACTTCTCATACAGAAATATATTAAATTTTATGTCATTTAAAAACTAAAAAACAGAAATAGTTGAAATTTTTTTCTCATTCTCTTCTGTTTTCTTCAAGTACTATGTTCAAGTGCTGATAGAAAAACTGTTAGAAAACAGAAATGTGCTCAGAGAACAAACACATTCAAATATGCTCAGGAACACAAATTTTTAAAAAAAAGCTATTTTTGAAAACTGGAAACAAACAACACCTTATTCTACTTTATTGTCTTCACTCTGCTATGGTGATACACAAAAACAACCAAACCATATCTTATTAGGGGTGTTATTTACAAACAAAAGCTATGCTATGTTAAAAATCAAAAACTAAAATTTCGATACAAGTATGTTTTGATTCTTCTTTAAGAGGTTCAGAATGTGCTCATTGTTCCATAGAAAATGTGCTTTTTCATCCACCTGAATAAACCACATCAATATATTAAGCTTCACCCATCACAACATAAACATATTGCAACACATGATTCAACATAGTATAGTAAAAATGCCACAATCAATTAAATTATTAAACCATTTCATCTATTTATTCCAAAACAAAAAATTTGCATGCAGCCAAAATCATTTGTGATACCATGGATGTCCATGCAAATGGGCTTTTTAATTTGCATATGGCCAAAATCATTTGTGATAAATTGATGATCCATTGAAAGCTATTGTAAGACATACAGTTGTATTGAGAATCTATTGCTAATTTTAGTGAAAAACAGGTTTGAGTGGCCACAAGAACATGGTAGAAGTTTTGTGTACATAAGTTTACACTGCTATTGTAATACATAGTATGCTTTCCCACAATTATGTTACATGGTAGGAAGAGTATTAATTACAACTGAGCAATAATAGACTGAACCCTTGTTTGCTGCAGCATAAGGTCCGAGACACTTATCATTTGGTTTGAAGCATCATCAGTCACGATATTCATTATTGGAGACTGTTAGTGACCATTATCACAGGTATGAATGCAAACCATGTCCTTTTTTACGTTGTTTTATGTGATTAATGACTATTGTTGTGCATATAGTTAATGTTTATCATGAGTGAACTTTAGATTCCCGTTTGAGATTAAATACACTGATTCTTGTGGATAGTTTGCATTAATCGTTGTATTCAATCTTGAATTGTCCATTTGGACAGTTTGGGGAGACTCATCTTTTTATGGTAGATTCATGCGTTAAGGTTAAGAATTTTTTTGTTCAATTTGATGAAATTTTGGTACAATGCATTTGTAGTTGTTCTCTGAGTGCATACTTAATTATCAGGGAAATAATCTCACTGATTTCATGTCGTGAACTTGGAGACCAATGCGAAATGCTGCCGAAATTTTGTCAAATTTAACAAAAGAGACTTAACCTTGACGTATGAAGCTACCATAAAAAATGTCTTCCTGAATGGGATAGGGCGGCACTTATAATGAAAAAGTGAGATTTTCATGCATGGAATAACTTTGTGAGTATCATGAAGTTATTATTTAGATGGATTGACGTTGGATGAATGAAAGTCGCATGAGCCCTGCATATGAGGAAGCGTTGATCAGTTTTTGCAATTTGCTTCCGAAAGAAGTCGATCGGATGAGGATGGAAAATATTTTTGTCCTTGCATCAATTGTTTGAACGGGAGACGACAAATACTAGACGACATACGGGAGCATCTATTGTGTGATGAGATTAAGCAGAATTACACCACGTGGATATGACATGGTGAATTGACAGACATGCAGAGGGGGTCTCAATCTGAACCATTTGATGTAGAAATGGGAGATCACTTAGAGGATATGATTCATGATCTTGGACAAGAGTCTTTTCAACAAGCACATGCCCCTATGTATGATACATTGCAAACTGATTCAAAGAAGCCTTTGTATGCGGGGTGCAAGAATTCCTTGACGCTGTTGTCAACAATGTTAAGTCTGGTTAATGTGAAGGCCAGATATGGGTGGAGTGACAAAAGCTTTAGTTCACTGCTTCAAGTTGTGCACGATATGCTTCCAGAGGAAAACACGTTGCCTAAAAGTAACTATCAGGCCAAGAAGATACTGTGTCCAATGGGTATGGAGTATCAGAAGATTCATGCTTGCCCGAATGATTGCATATTGTACAGACATGAATTTCAAGAAATACCCAAATGCCCTAGGTGTGGGGTATCACGGTACAAAGTGAAGAATGATGACGACTGTAGTAGTGACGAAAACTCAAAGAAGGGACCCCAGCGAAGGTGTTATGGTATCTTCCCATCATTCCAAGATTTACACGTCTGTTTACTAATGGAGACGATGCAAAAGACCTTACATGACATGCAAATGGGAGAAACTGCGATGGAATGCTTTGTCATCCGACTGATTCCTCATAGTGGAAGAAGATTGCTTGTTTGTATCCGGATTTTGGCAAAGAGACAAGAAATCTTAGGCTTTGACTAGCCAGTGATGGAATGAATCCATATGGTAGTTGAAGCACTCAACACAGTTCATGGCCAGTTTTGCTAGTAGTTTACAATTTTCCTCCTTGTTTGTGCATGAAGCGAAAATACATCATGTTGTCTATGATGATATCGGGCCCAAGGCAGGCAGGAAATGACATTGATGTTTATCTAAGTCCGTTGATTGAAGACTTGAAAAAGTTGTGGGATGAAGGGTCTTTAGTGTTTGATGGGTTTCAGAATGAGACTTTTCAAATGTGTGCAATGTTGTTTTGTACCATTAATGATTTTCCAGCATGTGGGAATTTGAGCGGTTATAGTGTTAAGGGCCATCGTGCATGCCCCATCTATGAAGAAGACACAAGCTACATACAACTGAAACATGGTAGAAAAACAGTGTACACTAGGCATCGATGTTTTCTAAAACCTCACCACCGTTACAGGTGATTGAAAAAACATTTAATGGAAGTCAAGAGCATCAAACTGCGTCGAAACCGTTAACTGGTGACCAGATCTTCCAGCGTGTTCAACACCTGAATACTATATTTTGAAAGACTCAAAAGAAGGAAAAAAAGTAAGACTTGCATATGGAAGAAGAGGTCAATTTTGTTTGATCTTCCGTACTAGTCTGATCTAGATGCTAGACATTGTATTGATGTTATGCATATGGAGAAAAATGTATGTGATATGTTCATTGGGACGCTCCTTAACATTCAAGGCAAGACGAAAGATGGTTTGAATACTCATCAAGATCTAGCTAAGATGGTATACGATCGCAGTTGCATCCAAGGTCTGATGGTAAAAAAATATACTTGCCTCCAGCTTGTCATACTTTGTCTAGAAAGGAGAATATCAGTTTTTGTCAGTGTCTGCGCTGGGTCAAAGTCCCACAAGGATACTTTTCAAATATTAAGAGTCTTGCGCAGTTGAAGGATCTTAAGTTGGTAGGGTTAAAGTCTCATGATTGTCACGTCTTGATGCAACAATTGTTAGTTGTGGCCATACAAGACATTTTGCCTAACAAAGTGAGGTTAGCCATAACTCGGTTTGTGCTTTTTCTTCAATGCCATATGTAGCAAAGTCCTTGATCATGTGAAGTTAGATGAGGTGGAAAACGAGGTTGCTATTATATTGTGCCAGTTGGAGATGTATTTTCCTCCTGCTTTCTTTGACATTATGGTTCACTTAATTGTTCATTTGATCATAGAAATCAAATGTTGTGGTCCTGTTTATTTGCAGTGGATGTACCCGATTGAGCAATACATGAAGATCTTAAAAGGGTATACCAAGAATCTACATCATCTAGAAACATCTATTGTTGAAAGGTATATTGAAGAAGAAGCCATTGAATTTTGTTCAGAGTACATTGAAAAAGCTAAACCTGTTGGGCTTCCCAAGTCTCGGCATGACGAAATAGTGAGAGGTAAGGGTTCAAGAGGACTACATGTTATCACTCCAACTGTAGAAAATTTTCAACAAGCTCAATTGTATGTGTTGAATAGCAGTAATGAAGTTTTGCCATACATACTTTGCCAGAAGGTTTAGTGAAAGCAAGTAATCCAAAAATGTTGAAGAACTGGGTCTTGAAAAAGCATAACAAGACTTTCCTAGATTGGTTTAAAGATACAATCTTTACTGATGAAAATGCTTTTGAAACATTAAGAAAGTTAGCAGATGAGCCTAAAAGAAATGTTATAACTTGGCAAGGATACAATATAAACAAGTATTCCTTTTATACAAAAGCACAAGACAAGAAAAGTATAATGCAAAACAGTGGGGTCACCCTAAGGGCTGAATCTCAACACTTTGTACATGATGACAATCCCCATGTAGCTTCCATCCCTTACTTTGGTTTCATTGAAGAAATTTGTGATGCAATCCTACCCCCTAAGGGCATTGGATAGAAGACTCCAAGAAGATTGGGCCAGAGATGCAAGAGAAGGCCCTAGGGTTCTCATGAGCCTTAGGGTAGATTTCAGGCACATGGAAAGTATGAGCTCACTTATCTTTGTACATATTAGATTAAGGTTTCATTATTTTTGGGCCTTGTATTTAGGGCTCCATAATATAGGTAGGGTACCCTAGAAATGTAGGATTTTTCAGCCCTTGCATTTTAGGGCACCTAGACTAGTTTTTTGTATTAGGGGTAGTTTTGTAATTTCACATGTATTAAGTTAATATTTGATGTGTGTGTTGGAAAACAAATTGAATTGAATTGGGAGAAGCCCAATCCAATTAAATTTTAGAGGGGGAGGTGAGCATTTGCTTGCTACACCCCATTGTCACATCATATAGTCACATTTTGTGCATGTCCTTTATGCTTTACATGCCTCATGACACCTAAGCACACTTAGTGGAGAATCTTGGACTTGATCTTGGATTAGTGGACTGAATCATAGCTAAAATTTACTAATCATAATTAGTGAAATTTTGGCTCCACAGATTCAATTTCAAATTCAAGTGAAATTTGAATAGAAATTCAAATTTCCCTCCAATTTTGTGTGACACTTAGACTATAAATAGAGGCCATGTGTGTGGATTTTTTCAAATTTGATGATTTAGGAATTAAACTTCAAATTTTAGACCTTATTTGAGGCACAAAATTTCGTGCCCCTTCTCTCCCTCTCCTTCCACTCATCTTCTCCTACCTTCAAGCTCTTATCCATGGCTTCCTATGGTGGTGAGCTTCTTCTTGACTCATCTTTTCCTTGAAGTGGCGTCTCCAATCATCTTTCTTCCTTCTCCATTCCACTGCAATGATCTTCAATAAGCAAAGGACTACATTGATGAAGAAGATCCAAGGCCTACAAGCTCTACATGGAGCTATGTGAATTTGGGAGCTTAACTATGTCAAATTCATTGTCTGTGTTTTCAAATGTAAGTGGGTTGACAGTAATACCGTTGTGTGGATCGATGATGTAGGATTTACTTTGGTGGATCTTAAGAAACTCGCTTACCTGAAAGATCCTTTCATCATAGCAGAACCAGCGAAACATGTATTTTATGTTCAACACCATTGTGATGAAAGGTGGTCAGTGGTTCTACACGAGAAAACAATAAGTGTCAATATTGAAGATGATGATTCATACATTGATACTATGTTAGTCCTTTGTCCATACAAATGGGTGAAGGAAGATGAGTATGTCTATCTGTGTCTGTCGCAATCTACCTTACGACTGGACGACGAAAGAAAATGGTGGCGTCTTCTTCCCTTATGAAAAAACTCGTGAGAGTCGCTACTAACGTTTATTTAAGAAAAATGTTAGAAAAACCAAAAAGAGGTATGTGAATTTTGAAAAGAATGGTTCTGGAGTTGTTTACACATAGAGAAGGTATTAGCACCTCATGCGTCAATTACAAGGAACGATGACCTTTAATCGAGTGTGCAAAATGTGACTTCAATATTATTTATTTTTCCTCTTTTATTTTTTATTTTTATTTATTATTTTTTTTTGAATCGACAAGGGTGTTGCCCTTACTCCTACGTATCCCCAGGTGCAATGAGGAAATCAGACATATGTAGTTCTTTAAGTCTGAATGTTTGTGTGTCAAATTGATTTTATGTTTTTGAAAGATTTATTTTACTTGCGAACAAAGAGCCGTTAAGGTGTTGGACTTTGAAATGACGTTTTAAATTTTGAAAAGGCGGAGAGAATTGTTAAGGTGTTGGACCTCGAAAGAAGTTCGGTTGCGAATTGATTTTTTTTTCATTTTTGCTGTGTTTATTACCTTCTAGTCTCACTAAAAAACCAATTTTTATGACATTAGTGATCGACTAGAATTAAGCCTTACGAATAAAATGAAATTACCAATGATAAGCAGAGAAGATAAATGCACACATAATTTCACAGAGGACCCATAAGGGTACATAGATTACATCAAAATCTTAAGAAAAATTAACCAACTGTTGCACAGGGTACAAGGCTAGCAAGAGAAAGGATGTAGGAAACGATCCACGGTTCGATTCAGCGGCCCCTCGGCTTTGCTTTTTTCTTCTTCTCTTTCTCCCTGTGTTTTTCCTTCTGTTCATTCAATTGCCAACCCCTAAACCATTCCCCCTGCATGGCTATTTATAGAAAAAGCCATTTGGTGCAGGGGAAGCTCGCCCAGGTGAGCTGGTTGCTTCAAGATGAAGGCATTCCATGGCTCAAGCAAGCCAGGTGCTGGCCTGGGCAAGCTCAGACCTAAAAACATCCAAAAAATGGCCATTTTGCCCCTTTTCTTTGTGGTCTTTGTTCCCGGATCTGACAATCAAACATTAACTTGAGCGATCCCTCGACCTTGTGCTGCAATCGATGCCAAATGCCATAATTTGATTAGCAATGATCAAAATGTCATATTTGAATGATAAAACATTATACCCAGATGAAATTAGGGTTTGACAGTGTCCTTCTTGCTCAGACAACCCAAAGGGCAATGAAGATGGTTTGAAATTAGCAATGATCATATACATTGCCCATGGTTCTTACTTATTGCTACTACTTAATTTATTGTATAATTATTTGAATATAAATATATTTGTTAGAACCATCTTGGTTTGGTTTAATGTTTCTTGAAATTATAGGTTGGTTTTGCTATAAAACAAAATGGACATAAAAAAATAATTTAAAAACTACATTAGTTCCTAAAAATAGATGTTGAAAATGTGCTTTCTACATTAGTTTTTAGAAACCGATGTGGAAAGTACATTTTCAACATTGGTTTTTAGGAAAAATGATGTGGATAACAAGTCATATAAGCGTCTTCTACAATGATTTAGTTAAAAATTGATGTAAAAATTGAGTTCTATGATAGTTTGAAAACTATCATTGAAAGTAGAAGAATTTTTACGACATTATATTTAACAATGGTTGAAAACCGTCATTGAAAGCCTCATAGAACCGTTGTTGAAAGTCTTTTTTGTAGTAGTGACAAGGGGTACCCCAACCCTTAATTAGTGGCAGATCTAGGTCCTAGTGGGGCAACTTATTTAGAAAAAAAATCTAACACATAGAAATGAAGTAATGGGTTCAAACACATAAAAATAAGAGGTATAAAATATAAAGCTTGAAGATAAATACTTACAATTTTATTAAAATAAGGGGGTGCATTTGCTTACCTTCACATGAAAATAGGTCAAGGGGTTCAAACACATAACATTAGGGTACAAAATATAAATTTTTTAGATAAATGCACAACTTTATTAAAATATAATGGGAGTGCATTTGCCCTCCCTTATTTATGAATATGTCCTTCATTGCCTTAAATACAACCAAATGACATAAACCAATATAGGTATTCAATACTATTACGACACCATAATCTGCATAATAATGCATACACCACGACTGTGGGTGCATGATTATGCTGACTTGGAGATGAAAATGATGCAACATGGAATGGTTTAATTTATCATCACAAGTATTTCTAGGCTTTTGATGGTGGATCAAGTTACTAAAAACGAGAATAAACTTATCATAAAGGAATTAAAAAAGAGTTACTTTCTTGTCTTTTATGATAAGCCCATTGAAGAATAATCAAACTTCAAAAGCCTAGGAGAAGACACGAGGAATCATGAAAACAACCTTGTAGTGAAATAAAGGCCATGAAGGATATGCAACATGCAAAAAACTAATGTTATCTCTAAAAGAGTTTAAAATCAATTTTATGGCTTGCCATGCTCAACATGTATACTATGTGCTATTTAACCATCATGAGTTGGCCTTACTCTGAGTATCAAGCACGATGGGGAAGGAAATCTAGAGTTGCAAATTCATTCAGTTATAAAATTGGTGTTAATGACAATTAAAGATAGGGTACATGAAGACACCTAGTCAAAGTGCAAACATGCAAACCTACCTTCATGTGAGTAACATCATTTTTATCCCTTAAATGAGTTCTCAATCTTGATTTCATTAACATCCTCCTTTATAATCAGATAAATGAGAATTCATGAAGGCTAAATGGCATGCAGTGAATATGTATAACATGATAGACAATAAAATTGTTTTTGAACACTTTTCAAGCTAAAATTGTTTTTTTAATGTGTTACATATCACTTATACCCATTTTTGAGTTACAAAATTATTTTTATAGTTCCCCCCAATCCTTCCTAGGCTTCCAAAGGTTGATCAATTTTCTCTAATGGGCTTATCATGAACAAGTTAGAAGAAAACAAGACACTAAATGACATGCAACAATAAAAGATTACTCAAAATAATATAAGCATTTCTCCTCAATAAATTTCTCTTGTTTGCATATATGTTAGTAGTAGAAGTTTGGTTATTTTAGTTAATTATTTTTGTAATTTCAATTTAATTTTAGTTTGTTTTTATTTTAACTTTAGTTTAATTAAATAAATTTTAGAAAGTTTAGTAATAAATTTATAAATTTTATTTTATTTTATTTTTTGTAGGTTTATATCAATAATTTGAGATTAGATATAAGACCATAAAAGAAATGGTGAGAAGTCCAAGAAGAAGGCCCAAAAAGTTGGAAATGTCAAGCACCCAACACCAAGCCACTATGTGTTAATCAACAATAGAGAATCCCACTCATGTTTGAGAATTTTAAATCTTTTTATAAATGCAATAGTAAAAAAGAAAAAGAAAAGAGACTACTGATATTCTATAAAGAACAAAATAGAGAGATAGTTTTGAGAGTCTACTACTACAAAATAGGATTTTAATACACTGAATTAATAATGGTTTTAGAAAACCGTCTTTGAAAAAAACTGTGGTGGCAATTATGTAAATAATTGCAAATATTTTAAGATGATTTTCGCAAAACCGTTCTTGAAAGTGAATTTCAAAGTCGGTTTTCTAAAACCATCTTTGAAAGCAATATTTCAAAATCAGTTTTCAAAAATCGTCTTTGAATGCACTTAAATATTTGCTCTTACACCCTCACACAGTCTCACTCCCTTTCTTCTGCGCCCTCACACAGTCGCCCTAAACCTTCGCCATTCCTGCATTCTCTCAGTTTGTTGCCTTCGTTTGCCACTGCCACCACCGTTGTCGTTGACCTTTCCTATGGTCTCCTTCCATTCATCGTCTCCTGTGTAGCCCCTTTTCGTGGTAAGAACACCTTCTCTCTCTATTGTTTCTATTATTTTTGCAATTTTTTTACCTACACAAAGTCACAAAATCCATTTTTTTGTGTTTTTAAAGGACGACCAAATGATGCTTTAAATGTAATGCACCATTCCCATCGAAAAGCTTCAATCCCAACCAGCTCTAGCATCATGGAAATGGCAGCATTAAGGCACATGAACCTCAACCAAGTAAGATTTTGAAATGATGTCCAATATTGAGTTTTTATTGATAATGTGGGATCATTTTATTGTTATTAATTAGTATTTTTGAATTTGTTGCTTTTTGATTGATAATTAAATCAATTTGTTACAAATTGTCTCAGTTTTTTTTGCTTGAAATTACAGATTGGGTTTGTTACCAAAACAAAATCAATATTAAAAAAAAACTAAGCTTTCAATGACGGTTTTGAGAAAACCTTTCTTTGAAAGTCACTTTTTATGATATTTTCCCAAAAACTATTTTTGAAAACACCCATAACAATGGTTTTGGGGGTAATCATCGTTAAATGTGGATTTTCAAATACAATTTTGCTCAAAATCATCTTTGAAAATGTAGTTTAGAGACTTTTAAGATACATAACTGAATTTCAGAGTCCACAATTAACGATGGTTTTTAACTATCACTAAAAGACCTAGACTTTTAATGACTGTTGTTACAACAACGGTTGAAATCCATCGTTGAAACCCTTCCATAACCATCGTTAAAAGGGTTTTTTTAGTAGTGGTCATTGTGTTTCTTTTTACATTTTGTTTGAACATTTTGTAATAAATTCAAGAGTAATGTTTGTCATGATCATGAGTGGCTAAGCATCTCTTGTGGGAAATTGTGAGGTACTTTAATTCAATGATTACTGAATAAAGTTCTATCTCGTTTTATATCTTTTGTTATATACCCTTTTATGTTCTTAATGTTTTTTGTTGCCTTAACACCCACTACAATGATTTTAGAAATTGGTATGATTGGGAAGTTATAATTTAAATGTGAAAATGAATTTGGGAACCTTTTATATTATGATCTAGGGATAGGTCATAATGTTTTAGTTTATAAGAGGCTTGCTCCATCAATCAAGATTTTATAGTTTATTTTGTTAGGGATAAGAAGTAAGTTATAGAATTGAGAATTCTTGTTTTCATGGAATTGAGAATGAAAAGGAATAGTGTCTCTAATATAACAAAAATTATAAATTTGAGATAGAACTAATCTTGTGCATCTTGAGATTGAAATCTAAAACTTCAAGATTTCTAATAGTTTCATAAATTGTTGATTTAAAGAATTTTCTAAAAGACAAGTTTTCTTGAGAAAATTATAAAAAATTTCATTTGTTTAAAAGTTTAGTTTTAATTTAATTTAGTAAAATGACACAAAATTTTGGTAGTTTCACTACTAAAATAATAGCATTCCACAATGCTTCATCGATGACAATTCCTGAAAAACCATCGCCGAAGAGAATGCAGTGGCAAAATCGTAATTAAAATGAAATGTGCAATGTTAGTTTTAACAAAATCGTCTTTATTTATTGCGTTCAACAACAATTTTTATAGAAAACCATAGTTATTGGAGAAATATGTGGAAGCAATGTCTTCCAAGATTATTTTGATGATGCCAAAGAATCAAGAGTTAAGTAAATTCCAAAGATTCAAGATTCAAGAATAATCAAGATCAAGATTCAAGACTCAAGATTCAAGAATCAAGAGAAGACTCAATCAAGATAAGTACTAAAATGGTTTTTCAAAAACATTGAGTAGCATAAGAAGATTTCACAAAATCATTACCAAAGAGTTTTACTCTCTGGTAATCGATTACCAAAAGGTAGTAATCGATTACCAGTGTTTTAAAATGTTAAGATTTCAAATTTCAAGAGTTACAACTTATGTTTAATAGTTTTAAATCATTTTAAACTTGTGTAATCGATTACACAACACTTGTAATCAATTACCAGAACTTCTAAACATTTTGATTTTCGAAAAATACATTTTCAAAAATCACATTCAAAATGAAGAGCCACATTTGTTGATGTGTAATCGATTAAACCTTAATGGTAATCGATTACCAGTGACTGATTTCGAAAAATACATTTCCAAAAGTCACAATTCTTCAAGTGACTTGTTTCTGAAGATTTTTTCAAAAGTCACAACTTTTTAAGTGACTAGTTTTAAAGAAATTGCCAAAAGTCACAAACTTTGACTTGAGTCATCAAGAGATTATAAATATGTGACCATGGCATGAATTTAATAATCATCTATCTTTCAATCTTTTTTCAACATCATCTCTCAACATCTTTCAATCAATCTTTCAATATATTTCTACAGAATTCTCTGATTCATTTTCTCTTCATCTTTCTAAAAGTTTTTGTTCAACACTTTCTCTTCCTAGAAAAGTTCTTTGTTCAAAAACTTGTGTTATTCATCTTTTTCATTCTCTTCTCCCTTTGCCAAAAGAACAGAAGGACTAGCCGCCTGAATTCTTTTGTGTCTCTCTCTTCTCCCTTACAAAAGATTCAAAGGACTAACCGCCTAAGATATCTTTTGTTTCCCCTTTACAAAGATTCAAAGGACTAACCGCCTGAGAATTCTTTGTCCAAACACATCGGAGGGTACATCCTTTATGGTACAAGTAGAAGGTACATCTACTTGGGGATTGTTATACTGAGAACAAGAGAGGGTACATCTCTTGTGGAACAGTTCAAGTGGGGGGTACATCCACTTGGTTATTCAAATAGAACAAGGGAGGGTACATCCCTTGTGAATCTTTGGCTTGTAAAGGATTTTACAAGGTTGAAAGAAATCTCAAGAACCACAGGTTTCTTGGGGACTGGATGTAGGCACAGTTTGTGGCCGAATCAGTATAAATCTTGTGTTTGTCTTCTTCTTCCCTACACTCTTTAATTTCCGCCGTGTACTTTTAATTATTGCTTTTACTTTTGGTTAAATTTCTATTTCTTTTCTTTACTTTCTTAACTTAGTAGTAAAAGCCTAATTGAATCTAGTAACATTAAGAAGGATAGATTTTTAATTAGTCAAAACACGTTCATAATTAATTCAACCCCCCCTTCTTAATTATTCCGAGGCCACTTGATCCAACAAAATGCAGATTTCAATAAAGCTTGCTCATCTTTTGTACTCGAACCAGAAACCTACCAAGTCATTCTTCTCCATTGTTTCTCTCTTCTCACTCTTCATCACTCTCTCCCTCTTCTTCCTCCAAGCGTAGCCCATCAAATTCCTCCTTTTCTGGCTCGCACTCTCTCTCCTCGTCAGCCCCTTTGCCCTTCCCTCCATCATTAGCAGCAACGTTTGCGATGGCCACGACGAGGATGTCAACTGCCCCGATGAGGAAGCCAGTAGGAAGTCCTCACAACGAAGATCTAGACAATGGAGGCCCAAGGAAGTTGTCGCTGTAGGCCTGGTGGTTTTCAACAGTGCGACGAGGAAGAGAAAAGAATCTTCTGGAATCAAGAAGTGCACGACGATGGTGGAGGAGGAGAAGGAATGAAGTGAGGAGGATGTGGAGGTGTTGAAGAAGTAGATGGTGAAGAATCTGGTGGGGAAGCTAGGGAGGTGGGAGGCTATAGCGGCGACATTCAGGGGAAGGCACAAAGTGAAAAGTGTGATAAAGAAAGCGAAGGAATTGAGGGAGAAGAAAGTGGATGATTCAAACATGGCTAATTCCTTAGTAAGTTGTGTTGGTTTGCTTGGGTTAGTAAATGGTTGTTAAAATTAGTTTGGATTAATATATATCATGGTCATCTGAGATGAGAAAAAGAAACTATAGTTTCTAGGAATAGTCTAGTAATAGTACTTTCGCTCCTCACCTCATTTATTTTGGTCATGAAGAAGTTTGTTGCTATAACTAGCATAGTGATTCAATTGATGATTGCTTTTGTTTGAATTTTAGTTGATATCGTCATTTTGACCTCCTCCCTTTTATTAATAAATTTGAATATTGCACAATGTATAGAGGTTTAGAACTACCTCATCAAGGTGGTTTTATTAGTTGAAGATGAGTTCATTACATGATAACTTATCTAGTCGAGCCTGTATGCTCACCAGCCTTCTGAATGTGATTTAGGTGGTAAAGAGGGTAAGAATGTTGGTCGAACAAATAGGGGAAGAAGGTATATACTACTTGCAAAGGCACTCAAACATCGATATGTGAGCCAGTAGGTTAACATCATATGGAAAGAGTCTATTCAGTGTTGTGGTGGGTGTCTTATTCCTAAATAGGGCTTGGATGCAGGTGAGTTACAGTCCCAACATCCAAGCACAACCATGTAGTAATTCTAGCATTGAGTGAGCCCAATAACCATTGAGTGTTATGGAACCCTTCACATGGGGGACGAGAACCAATGGTTTAGATTCTCTACTTTTAGGCAATAGAGTGATGTTGGCTTCTAGTGGTGTATTGGACTTCAGATTGGAGCACCTAGCCTCAAGCAGAAATGAGTGGCTAAGACCATTCTAAGCTTGTAACGTTAGGCCTATTTGTGGCAAAGTAGGAACAATAACACATTTGAATATCTAAATTATGACAATTTAGAGACTTAGATTTATTTTGAATTTTCAATTGCTAAGGATATAGTGTACAATATCTTCTAATGAAACACAATGGATTAATGCGACTTACAATGCCATTTTTTAAACTTTATTTGAGAAGAAACCATCAGGATATGAAACGAAAGATCCTTTACATTTTTCTCCTCCAATCTAAGTTTCTAAATCTTTACTTCTACAGAATACTTTGTCTACATTGAACTTTCAACTCCCAACTTGGACTCATCTGGATGGTGCCAAGGGGATATTAAATGCTGAAACTTTATCTCTGCCAACTCCAGGTGTGAATCTATCTTTACTTCCTTTTTATTATAAAAAATCGGAGATTCCCCCATATATCTGATTTTACACCATACACATCAGTTGCTAGAATGCTTAATCACCAACAAATAAGTTCTTTAGCAGAGAATACACACTGGTAAACTATATATATTGTGTATTTTTTAACCAAAAATAACAATTGGAACATTGAAATGATGTTTTCTTTTTTGGCCTATAAGAAATTATTTATCAATCACAAAAAAATGGAGTGGTAGTGGAAAGCTAGCCCTTGAGTTGCCCCTTATTGTAAGGACAACGACCATAAAAGGTAGCTTCACAAAATAACCCAAGCTTTTTGATTACTAGTATTTTTCTATCACCATATTTTTATGTTCAAGCAAGAAAGTGGTTATATTATTGATAGTGTTTTTGAATGAAATCCAAATGACAAGCCAGCCTATGCCTCTGTTCAAGCAATTCATTAATGAGGTCTTTGCAATTATTTTCCCCTATTACTGGTTATTGTGATTGTGGATGCTTCAGATACTGATGAATTCTTAGAGGTGTTCTCCAAGCCTTCCTTATAATTGTTCATGATCCATGTATCTATTTATATGGATGGAAAATAGTGATCAGTGGTATGGATTCAAGACTGAGAATATAAGCATTTTTAGATATATTTTATAAATATAAAATTTGTGGATGAAATTCCATTTACAGAGATTAAGATTCCATTTATAGAATTTTTAGAATTTGAGCTGTGATGTAATGACATATGAAAAGCTTATTAGTGTTTTAGTTTGTTTTGTCTTTTTGACAAATGCCATGTTTAGATCTAGAAGGATTAAAATATTTTGTTGGGTATCCATTTCTGATTTTGCTATTTTCATTAGAGCATTTTACAATATCTCACAATCTTCAACCTTCAATTTGATGTGTTTTCCATTCTATAGTCTTGCATCTATGTCATGCTCGTATGTCTTATCTGGTCACATTGAAATTATTCTATGCATTGACACCTGTGTATCAAGCTTTGGGAAAACACTGATTGTAACTAGAAGTAAAGACAACAGTTTAAGTTTTCTCCCCTTTGATCTTAAGATTGTTGTAAAGGCTTTAAATTTTCTTGTATGGGAAAAAGTGCTCAAGGGATTTTGTTCAATTTTACGTAGTTAACAACGGGTGCTCTATTGAGTTCATAATATGTGTGTAGTGCACTATGTTCAAGCATAGGAATTAGTATTTACAAAAAAAATGTCTGCTTGCCAAACAGGTTAGGTTATGGGAATTAGAAAGTGAAAATCGCATTGGAGTTGGTATAGGTCACATGGGAGCTGTAGGAGCCATTGCCTTTTAAAAAAGAAAGCAAGATTTCTTTGTTAGTGGTAGTAGGTGAGTATTGATGTTTCAGCATTGGAATCAATATAAGAACATTTGTGCTGAATTTAATCTCGTGTTGCTTCCCTTATGTGTTCATTGAATTCTACAAGGTAGCTCCATTTATTCTTTATTTTATATATTCTGCTAGCCATGGGTCATTTAACCCAAGCATTACAATTGGGCCTTCCTGTTCATCTACAGTATGAAATGAATATTGTAATGTTACCAAGCATTTAACCCAAGTATTTATTCTCTGTAATGTTAAGACTTTTCTTTTGTTACTCACACTTGAACATGGTGTTTTTCTGTCCAAATGGTAAGAGTATTTCAGATCCTTTGGTAGTGTCAATATTCACGAAGTTAAAGTTAAAGTTAAGTTTTTATTATTATTGAAAATTAACTAAATTGATTGTTAACTTTAACAGATAGTTATAAACTTGTAAACATATAAATGAATGTGATAACAGTATTTCGGGATTGGCACGCTACAGCTAAGAACTAAATTTTTTCGTCAAACATAAAATGAGGTGGTAAAGCATATAAATTTGATTAATGGGATTAATCCCAAGTATCATGCTTCCACTTTGCATTATTGATTACTCCTATAAAATAGTGGGATTTTGCATGGATATAGAATCAATTTTATATATTAAAATTGTTGGTTAACAATGATAAAGGTTGTCTTTGCTTCGTACTGAAATTTCGTGCATTAATGGAAGCAATGCTTGATTTCTTGTGATGTATATTGTGGTACCCTTATGTTAATTTTGTTCATCTACTTTCTTATTTTTGTTTGATAGTTGTAGGTGCAATTTATGCAGAAGGCTAACGAAAAAACAAAAGCAACAGCCAACCACACCTTCTTAACCAATGATATAAAGATCTGTTGCTTGACATTTCATCTGTGTGGTTTAGGAATATTTAGCCAAGCATGTATGATTTTTCAATATGTATACATGGGCTTTTTCTTCAGGGATGACAGGGTTCTATCACTAGCATTTAAGTTATGAAATTATATATTGCTTACAGTAATCATCAATATATAATTGCACTCAAATATATGTTTAGTTTAAAATCCAGGAGCGCACACACACACACACACACACACACATAGAAAATGCATACAATTAATCTCATAAATAAATAATTTGGTTGTAATTCAATGAAGCATTCTAGAACCTTTTCTTTGTAATAGGTTAGAAAAGTATACAGGCCAGCCTCACTGTAATGCATGTGGAAGCAAAGCTTTCCAAGTTTATTTTGATGATGCCAAAAACTCAAGTCAAAAATCAAGAGTCAAACAAGTTTCAAGAATCAAAGAGTCGTTCAATCAAGAATCAAGATATGCAAGAACTTCAAGAAAAGCATCAAGATAAGTATAAAAAAAATTTTTCAAAATCTTTTACCAGAGTTTTTACTCTCTGGTAATCGATTACCAGAAGGCCAAACAGTTTTATAACTGTTTTACAAAGTACTAATCGATTACAATGGGCATGTAATTGATTACCAATGTTTTTAAACATTGGATTTCAAATTTCAAGAGTCACAACTTGTGATAAAACATTTTCAAACTTGTGTAATCGATTACACAATATTTGTAATCGATTACCAGTGTATCTAAATGTTGGTTTTCAAATCTAAACGTGAAGAGTCACATCTATTGATGTGTAATCGGTTACACTATAATGGTAATCGATTACCAGTGACTAGTGTAATCGATTACAAGACAGTCACTGGTAATCGGTTACACTATAACGTCAAGAGTCACAATTTTTAAAGTGACTAGTTTTCAAAAGAGTCACAACTTTTAAAGTGACTAGTTTTCAAGAGAGTCACAACTTTTAAAGTGACTAGTTTTGAAGAAATTTCCAAGAGTCACAACTTTTAACTTGGTTTTTCAAGAGCCATCAAATGGCTATAAATATGTGACCATGACACGAAATTTAAAAAATAGAATTTTTCATTCAATTACTCTCAACATCTTTCTAAGAGTTTTTGTTCAATACTTGCTTTGTCAAGAAAAAGTTCATTGGGCAAAAACTTGTGCTTATTCTATTTTCTTCTTATTCTTTCCTTCTCTCTCTTGCCAAAAGAATTCAAAGAACTAACCATCTGAGAATTCTTTGCCCAAACACTGAATTCAAAGAACTAACCATCTGAGAATTATGTGTAAGAAGCGGGTAGCTTCTTGGTTGTAATAGTGAACACAAGGGAGAGTACATCCTTTGTGGTTCGCTTCAAGTAGAGGGTATATCTACTTGGTTGTTCAAAGAGAACAAGGGAGGGTACATCCTTTGTGACTCTTTGCTTGTAAAGGATTTTACTAGGTTATAGGAAATCTCAAGAACCGTGGGTTGCTTGGGGACTGGATGTAGGCACGGGTCGTTGCCGAACCAGTATAAAACTTATGCTTGCTTTCTTCTTCCCTACGCTCTTTACTTTTCCGCTGTGCACTTTTTATTTCCGCTTTACTTTTGTCTAAGTTATTGTTTCTGTTTTTTACTTTCTCATAACTTAGTAGTAAAGCCTAATTGAATCTGGTAACATTAAGAAGGATAAATTTTTAATTAGTCAAGACACGTTCATAATTAATTCAACCCCCCCCCCCCTTCTTAATTATTCCGAGACCACTTGTTCGAACAATGCATTCACTTTCCCTTAACCAATTATATGTATTAACTCAATTACCTATTAATATTGCATACGAATCATATATATATATATATATATATATATATATATATATATATATATATATATATATATATATAATAGTGATTTAATATATTATAAGTAGTGATTTTGTTTTTAAATAGAAATATTGTATTTTAAAATAGTTAATTTATAAATAATAAATCCCACTTTTTAAGATGGTTCTTTAAAAACTATCTTAGAAAGTGGATTTTCTAAGATAGTTCCTCAAAAACCATCTTAAAATCCTCAAATTTTGTTTTAATTTTTTTTAAAAAAGAAGACATTCTAAGATGATTTTTTTAGAGAATCTTCTTAAAAAGTTTAATTATTAAGACTGTTGATAACGACTATCGAATCGATTCAAAGCAAATAAAACTAGGAAATTATGCAGTACAAGATTAACCTATGTCAACTCAAAGATACAATTCATTTTGGTTCCTACTTTAATTCACTTCTAAACAACAAGGAGAATTTCAACGAATAGTTTGTAGGCAGTGTAAAGAAATGCGAAAAGACAAAACAAAAATGCGAAATCTAAATTGAAATAGAGTCTTAGTTGCATAACACAATCAGAATTGCACAAACAGGTTGTAAAATATATTCGAAATCATCAATCCAATTCACCAAACCAATGGAAATCGAATTATCACAGTTTTGCAAAGAATGATCAAGTTGTGAAGGTTCAATCAATGTCATTAGAGTTAATTCAATTGAATTAATCCCTAAATTCATTGAGATCGCAAATTAGGTTGGAATATCATCCAAACAATCTGTGATTAATTTTGAAATTAGGAAAGGAATCCCTAACCTAATTTGTTTCCATCGTAAGCACAGATTAGAAATATTAAATAAGAACTCAAATTCAATCTTGCTTAGAGTGGATCCTTGGATGGATTGAATATTTAGCCTTCCATGATCATCATCAATGGAATATCCACAAAATTTGTGCAAGAAAAAGGAAGAATATAAGTGAAAAAAGGAAGAAGAATGAAGAACAGTTGAGAGAAAAAGAGAGAAAAGGGTTTGATCCTAAAGTTTGCACAACAAGTAACTAAATATGTTTTTGGTACAAAATGAATTAACTAACTTCTACCAATATATATATTTATTACTCAGAAGGAAGCGATGAGCCTTGATTAGGCCCATCTAGTCTATCTAATTAAAATACAATTCTCAATTAAGCTCAATCATTTGTCTAAGACCAAAACTAAGTTAAGGTGGGAAAATAAGAGTCAAAAAGAGGTCAAATAAGCTAAGAAAAATAGAAAAATGTTAAACTATAAATATTCAATCAATAATTTTTGAAAAATTGATTTAGAATCTTCATTTTTTTAAAATAAAGACATTCTAAGACGATTTTTTCCAAGAAACCGTCTTAAAAAATCCACTTTCAAAGACGGTTTTTCCCAAAAACTATCTTAGAAGTATCCATTTTTTTCCAGAAAACAATTTCTTAAGACTGTTTAAACAGTCTTAGAAATTGGATCTTCTAAGAAGGTTTTAGAATCGTCGTGAAAAATATTGACTACTTTTCACGACAATGACTTCAACGACGGTTGAAAATCGTCGTAAAAGTCCCTCAAAACTGTCATGGAAAACAATAGTTTTAGTAGTGTTTAAATAGTGGGAAAATGAAACTAATAGCTATAGGCACTAAATCAAAGTCTTCATCGGAAAGATATTCTACTTACATTGTTTACTTGCACAAGTAGGTGTGGTTGCCTAAGATCATTGAACAAGTTTTTTGATGTTGTTGCCTTCCTTAATACTAGCAATTTCATTAGAATATGCTAATTTAAGCATTATTATTATTATTTTTGTTACTTTATGGTATTTTTGTGATTTTGTCTTGATGCATATTATTGATCTTTTTGTTTTAGTTTATGCATAGTAGGGTTGATGCAAAACAATTAGAAGTTTATTCCATCATAAAAAACAAAAAGATGATTAAGGAAGAAGTCTAAGAGGAAATGGTCAACTAAGAAAAGGAGACAACAAAGAGAGTTAGAAAGAATTGAAGCTATTAAAATGGCTAAAGAATAGCAACCAAGAAAAACAATAGGAGATTGTGGTCATGATACTAATCCACATCATTTTTCTAGTATTGGTAGTACGAATGACAAAGTGTACTCGAATCTTATGGGATATCTGCTAAAATATTTGCAAATGAATAGGATAAATATACATGTTTATTAAGAATGGGTCTGAGATAGGTATTTACCCACAAAAATTTAATGCGAATGGGTGCGGGTACTGACACTGGAGTACCCACCCTACCCCACCTCGCACCTATTACTTATCACTTATATATTAATTTAATTTAAATATCGTATATATAATATAGGGATTTGTTAACTTACACCTACTTATTTTTTAGAAGGAGTATGTTAACAAATTATAACTATAAATTTCCTTAAATTAGATCATGTATAACTTGCTAACTTACTCCTTCTAAAAAATAAATAGGTGTAAGTTAGTAGGATCAACCCAAGGATAAAACAAATAAAGCTCAAGTGTTAGGCCCATTAATAAAAAAATATTTTTGTTAGTTTTTATAAAGCAAAAATGCCTCATATATAGGCAAAAAAGGCCTACTATATAGATATATAATTTAAAGTAAAATATTTTGTCTTAAAATTTGCTTTAGGCTTATGAAGAACATAAATAATTTTCTTGTTAACAGACAAACAAAGATGTAAACATTTGTTTGGCAACCAATTGTGATGTGTGCTCTTTTTAACATTTTGTTGATTGTGTGAAATTTAGATATTTTGTGGACCTTTACCATGCCAAATGAAGAATATACACACACATATATACATATGTATTTCTAAAGGTTGTTAGTGTAATATTGTTGTGTTGTGTTTTCTCTCAAAAAAAGTATAATGTTGTGAGAAACTAATTTTATATGGTGTGAAATAATGATAGTTAATGTTAGATAGAGTGAAATTGAAAAATATTATTTGTATTTGTTGCTATTATAATAATGGTTAAGGTGATAATTATTAGTGTAAATAAAAATTATATAAAACTAGTTGTGTGTTTGTTGTTATATATTATGACAACACTTAAAATTATCATTTAAAATAAAAAATATTTTCAATTTTATGTTTAAAAATAGTAAATATTTTAAAGAAAAATACTATTTAGTAGAAGTTAGACATTTAAAAAATTACAAAGAAAGAAAATAAGTTCAACTGCATATAGTATATATATAGCTACAAAAAAAATTACCCTGTTGATATATTTGAAGATAATATTTAGTCATGATTTTTTAACACACTCATACCAAAAAATGTGTATGTATCTTGGCGAATCCCACTAGCATTTGCTAACTTACACATACTTATTTTTAATATGAGTCTCTTAACAAATTACATCATTATTGTATCTTGAGGCAATATTAAGTTATAGCTTAAAATCTCTAAAAGATTCAACAAACAAAAATTAAATATCTAAAAGATATAATTTATCATGTCTTACAATATCTCAAACCTATCATCATCATCTTGATCACCATCATGCCCGTCACCGCCACTGCCACTGCCACCACCATCCTAACAATTGTCGTCATTCCTCCCACCACAATCACCATCATGACCGCCATCTACATCTCCAAAATGATTGTTGTAGTCGTTGATGTCACCACCCGCCATTGGCGGTGGTGACAACAATGGCAGCGAAAATCACTTTGGTGGTGGTCATGATGATAACAATGGTGGTGATCATGATGGTGACTGTGATGGTTATGATAGTGGTGACAGTCGCGATGTATAGTTTATGCATATATATATATATATATAAGGATGGATCAAACTATTGTAACTTAAACAACTATTACATTCATTTAATAACTTGATATAAAATATAATTTATATCGGTCCAATTGTTGTATTATATTTATATATTACTATTGTTTGTGTCAAATTTTATTAAAATTGAACATCAATAAGTAGGTAATCAAATGATTCATATTTTAGTATATTTTAAAATGTTTATATTACATTTGATTTTAATTTACATGAAAGAGGTAACAAATCATTTTGAATTAGTATGAAATTTTGTATGTGTGATATATGTGAAAGGAACTTTCAATCCAACAGTGATTTTTAAGAAAATATTATCTAGTTTAAAGTTTTAAAATGATAATAATTCTCAAAGTTACAAAAGTGTAATTTGATCTCTCATCTCTCTTTCTCTCTCTCTCTCTCTCTCTATATATATATATATATAATATTTTAATTTGGATTTAAAATATTTTTAATGTAAATCTTTTATTTTATCCTAACAATTCATATTGATCATTTTCAATCTCACATAAAATATTAGTTTGAAAAAAGGAAGGGGGTCCACGCACTCCAGTTTTCAATATTATGCATGTAACTTAACTTCTTATTAAACATAACATGTTTAATAGAAAATGTAGTGGTTTATATTGGGTGGTGCAAATTTTTGTTTGAAAAGGCTTCATTGCACCAAAGAAGAATAGAAGTGGGCTTAACTAGGGATTTGTAAGGTTTAGGGATGTGGAGGACATTAAGGGTCTGGAGTGGCATCTGAACCACATCTTCATTGGTAGGGAATTTTGCGGAATTGAATTGGTTTTAAAAAGAAAAATTATCCGGTCTAATCATTTTAGTTTTGTTGATTTATCATCTAATCGATGTTATTTTAAATTTTAATCCGATCCAATCTAATTTAAAGTAGCCTGGATTGGATCGATTTTTTATTTTATTCTTAATTTTATTTTATAAAAAATATTAAATAAGAAATAAAATACTTATAATAAAAAATTATTTAAAATATCAAATACTTCATTTATATGTCACTATATAACTAATAATTGTATTTTTAGTTACCCATCTCAATTCAAATAGGTAGTAAATAAATTTCTTTAACTAATTAAATGTATTTTTCATAAATAGGTATAAGTTATATGATAATTTATAAGTATATAGGAAAAAAATAAAATCATGAGTGATATTATAAATTTATGGATAAAAATATATACAGGTGTATATGTTCAGTTTGAATTGGATTGGATCAGTTTTTAAATTCAAATCCGATTCAATCCAATAAAAAAAATTATTTTTCAATGTTTTAATCTGTTTGATTTTCTTTATTAGTTTTTTTTGGTCCACATTAGACTGGATGGGTTAATCAACATCCCTATTCATTGGCAATATGAAGTTGTGGGTTAATCTTCCTAAATTTCATAGGCTGACTTTTGAAGGAGATGAAAACCTCGTTAAGTAGGCCTATAAGGTAAGATGGGTAGGCGATGACAAACATAGAAGAGTCCATAACACACTCTCAATGTGGTGAAATTATTAAGTGGTTTAAGACTACAATGATATCTATGATTTCAGCAAATAATCATATCACACATGAACAATTAAAGATATATTTTATTAAATTAAAGATATAGTCACTAACTATTTAATAAGAATTAATCATGTTATCCTTTAATTTAAGGATCTTAATGAATTTAAAATATTAAGTTATTTATGAGTTAGTAATTATTGATTGAGATTAGAAATGACCTGATGATACTGAACCATCCAATAACTTCTGATGGGTACGACTGTCTTGAGAAGTGGCTAAGACAGAGGCAACATATGTCAAACAGAATGGAACATGAAAACACTTCATTCCTCCAAAAATTTTCCTCAATTCATACATCCTAATAACTAAATTACATCCATTACTGAAAAATAAAATAAAATTACATCCATAAGAAATACACTAGCACGTATATATAAAAAGGTATCCCAATTAAAGATATATTTTATTAAATTAAAGATATAGTCACTAACTATTTAATAAGAATTAATCGTGTTATCCTTTAATTTAAGGATCTTAATGAATTTAAAATATTAAGTTATTTATGAGTTAGTAATTATTGATTGAGATTAGAAATGACCTGAACCATCCAATAACTTCTGATGGATACGACTGTCTTGAGAAGTGGCTAAGACAGAGGCAACATATGTCAAACAGAATGGAACATTAAAACACTTCATCCCTCCAAAAATTTTCCTCAATTCATAAATCCTAATAACTAAATTACATCCATTACTGAAAAATAAAATAAAATTACATCCATAAGAAATACACTAGCACGTATATATAAAAAGGTATCCAGTTTTATGTAAGCGATTTCAAGCCAAATGATACTATCAAACTATAAAATTTGGATATGGAATGTTATTTGGCTATATATATATATATATATATATATATATATCTCGAGAATATTTTGAACGTTTTTCACTAAAATCATTCGAAATTTGGATGAGTTAAGCTTTCAGTTGGATCAAATTGAAAAGGCTAACAAAAAATCCATCCAAATAAAAAAGCAAGACAAACTCACAAAATACTTGAAGGGTGTAAGATTTAAATAAAGGCTTGAAGTATAGCACTGCCAATATTCCATTTAGAAATGTATCTATATAATAATTAATGTAGATATTACATGTTTAAAATTTGTTCTTTGAACTATAGAATAAATGTTGATCAAAGAAAAGGAGATAACTGGCCTCGAACAAAGTTACTGTATGCTTAACTAAAAAAAAAGTCTTAATAATCAAACATTGTACATCAATATAAGTCTCATGATCCTTAAACAGGCATTTTCCTCAAAAGTTGTCCTTGCATGAAGCTGTCAAAAAAAATATATATTATAAGTAATGATACATAGTCAAAAAGTTGCTCATATTTTACGCAATCTCATAAAAACTATTTACTTTTATTTCTTCGTTTCTCTCTCGACTTTTAAAAATTGTGTAATTTGTATTCCTAGATTATAAGTCAAATATAAATTCTGAATTTTAAGAGAAAATGACATCTACAAGAGGAAATTAATTGACCTACCTCTTTATGTAATAGTAACAGAAGTCAGCTAAGATGAACGATTGAACAATCTCTGCGATAAAAGCTGCCAAGAACCAGAAATAGCCACTCCCAGCCAAAAATAGAAATCCCCCTCGAGTCTCATAAATCTACAAAATATTAAAAAAACAACATTATGCAATATTTAATGTGTTAGAAAGGACACAATGCGTATTTTAATTCAAAAGACTTAGAAAATTGACGAAAAATGTTCAATCATTGTATATATCCCAAAAAAGGAGATAGTTCTTGACTGTTTAATTTGCATAACAAGATACATAATTTGCATAAGATACACAACCACGTACACACATCACATTACCATAAAAAATAATATTTTGAAACTACTTGCAAGATATTAATAACCGTGCAACATTAATTTTTTATTTCTTATATATGGAGTACAACCATAACAATGGTAAGGTCCTATAGTATTTTTCGTTCTCATATTCACGTTTAAAAATAATACTTGTATTCAGTCTCATGCCCACATGGATAACAATTATAATCTTCATCTTTATATCCTTTGGATACTTATATACTCATATCCACACTCATGATCTACATTTTATTTATGTATCAATAAAAAATTAATTAAAAAATTACTATAATTATAGTAAAAATTCATTCTTAAATAATCCAAACATATTAAAAGCATACACACATAATATTAAAAATAAACATAACATTGGTTCAACCAAATTCAAGTCATAAACAAAATTATAAAAATAATCATTCTGACATAGCGATTATTAAAGTTATTTTTCTAATCGTTTAACAAAAAGTCTAATTAAAGGTTTAGGATTTTTCACTCTCTTATAATCATCCTACATAGTGAGTTAGGATTTTCCACTTCTGATAATGATATCGTTAGAGATTAGAGACTTAGAGTATTAGTCCTAAAAAAATAATTATGTTTCATAGAAAATATTTTATATATATATATATATATATATATATATATATATATATATATATATATTTGAGTGTGTGTATGATATTTGTAGGGTGGGGATGAGCGAGTATTGTAGTACCTATACCTACACCCATACCAGCGTAAATTTGCCCCAAGTGGGTGATTACCTGCCCCTCTTGCAGATGTTGTGAAACCGAGGAAGGTAAACATTAGAGAGATCTCCACAAATGAATCATAGGCAACCACACTTTAACCAAAGCCTTAAGGCTTAAGTTTATGAGTCTTTTCCTCAGTTATATATGTTATTCAACTTTTTCATCCCTACCATATGTGAGACTTCACACTCCAACAATCTCTCCTTCAAGTGTGAGTATATTTCTCATGGTATTCACCCCCTCAAGCGGAAACCATTTTTAATCAATGAGTATCCAATGATAGCCCTTAGTGCTCAATCCTGATTGTTTGACCCGCTTAACCATTGTTACCAACATGCTCTAGTATTTTGCATTGTCGTTCTCTCCACTGTTCAACGGTCACAAGCACGTTTCCTGACTCTCCATGCATGGACTCACCCGCTAGGAAGACTTTCGATACAATGGATTCTCATGTCCACGAATCTGCCACCGCCATCTTATTGGTGTGAGCTAGTCACCAAGTCGAACTTGGCTCTAAAACCAATTGTTGTGCATACGAGGGGGATAAACACTGAGAAGATTTACAACAATGGGCCTTGCCTTGAGCACACCACATATGTAAACTTGACACCACACTTTAACCCTAAACCTTAAAGGTCATGTTTATTGTCCTTCCCTTAACTTTTAACTTTCTCATTTCTACTCAATATTGTGGGACTTCACCTTACATTCGTAATCCAACAATCTCCCCCTTAATTGTGAGTTTTTTCCACATACATGATAGCCTCCCCCTCGAGCAAAAATCATTTTCAATCAACCATTATCCAACAGGGGGCCTTAAAGCTTAACTGTGGATGTATGTCGCCAACATGCTCTAATACCTTAATTGCATCATCATGCTCTCCACCGTTCCACAAAGACTATCGATACAAGAGATCCCCATGTCCATAGATTTATAGTCAACTCCATTATACTCTTCAGAGCCAATCGCCAAGTAGAACCATCGATTCTATTACCAATTGTTGTGTATTTGATGAGGGTTAAACATCAGGGAAATTTTCACCAATGGACCATGATCAACCACATAAGTGAACTTGACACTACACTTTAACCCAAAACATTAAGACTCATGTTTATGTGTCTTTCCCTCACTTATATGGTGCTTAACTTTCTCATTCCTACTCGATGTCAAACTTCACCTCACACTTATACTCCAACAGTCTCCCCCTTAAGTGTGAGTATCTTCCACATAGTAGTCTCCCCCTTGAGCGAAAGCTATTTTTAATTCACGAGTATCCAATGGTAGAGTCCTTAGAGCTTAACTGTGACTTTCTGAATCACCTAGTCATTGACGCCAACATGCGCGCTCTAGTACCTTGCACTACCATGCTCTCGTTGTTTCACAGCCACAAGACACACCGCCCTAGCCCTCCATTCATGGACTCACCCGCAAGAAGACTTTCGATACAAGAAGTCCCCATGCCCATGGATCTACCACCACCATCTTACTCGTCTGAGCCATTCACCAAATTGAATCTGGCTCTGATACCAATTGTTGTGAAATCGAGAGGGCTAAACACCGGTAAAATATTCACCAATTGATCATGAGCAACCAAGTGAACATAATATCACACTTTAATCCAAAATTTTAAGACTTAGGTTTATGAATGTTTTTCTCACTTATATCGTACTCAATTTTCTCATTTAAATTCAATGTAGGACTTTATCTCACACTTGTACTCTAATACATATCACAATTCACAAGAATTGTACTGCATTGATAATTTTGGATAATTCTTCAAGAACCATAACTCAATTATTTTAGAATTCCTCAAATTGTATTGTCAAATTTTAGGTTAGTTAATTTCGTATATCATTTTTTTTAAAAAAAAATATCTTAAAAAATTATTAGGAAAATGATTACAAATAAAATTTTATGAAATTATTCATAAACATGAATGTTGTATTTTTTTTCCTCAAAAATACCAAAGACTATTTTATTTGGGCAATGTGTGTTTCCAATCAAAACTTATATATTAAAGATCTTGGAAATTAACCGAACCAAGTAAAAAACGATCTCACCAGAATTATCCAATGAGCCAGTGCCAAGAATCTTGAAACACCGAGAGCGAATACATAATACCCTGTAAATGTTTCAATCATCTAGAAACATCGGAGAAACATAGGAGAATTACAACATGCATATCCTCAAAAAGTAATTAACAATAACAGCTAGATCAATTAATGCCTAAAGAACCAACCTTTGCATTCTGCAGAAAACGAAGTTGAGGGAGAACAGAAACAGCTTCTAAATATAAACTGAATGCGAAAACAATTCGACTGAAATTCCAGTGAGGTGAATAAGGGTGGATTATTATGGCAAGGATTGCAGAAGGCACCACCTAGCACACAATTAGAAGATGTTATTGCTACATTTATATTCGTCTATGCACATCTATGTTTTAGGTCCACCAAAAAAAAGTATTTACAATTGATTTTTATAAAATAAAAAATATCATATATATATTGATAAAAATGTCACATATATTAATAAAAAGTCCAACATATAACTCTTATTTTTAAAGTATTTTTTAAAAAAATTTTGTTTTAGGATCTCTAACCTTTGGACCGGTCAGCATAGACCGAAAATATTATGGCAAAATCAACACAAAATGCTAAAGAAGTGATCATTATCCTTTTGGGTTATTTGGAGATAAAACAACAATCATAACAAGATATATATAATGATCAAATATTTCATAAAGCATATATATATATATATATATATAATGACGAAATATTTCACAAGATATACATAATAATGACCAAATATTTGACAAGATATATATAATGATAAAATATTTCATAAAAAGAGGAACAAATATGTTGTGTGTATGACTCATATTTTGGGCGGTAGATGCTTAAACGGAGTGAATCTTGTTGAGTAGAAACAATTGCTCTGCTTTTAAGGATATATACACAGTTGCCGAACCTATATTAGATGTAAACTCCAAATTTGAGATTGGACTATTATAAAACTAATTGTGCAAACTATAGTCTCTCCCTACTTTATTTTATGTTTGAATGTGTTTATAATGGTGTGTGTGTGTTTCATGCATGCTTTACGATTTGTTGATCTAGTAGTTTAATTGTCATAAGCTAGCTAGTCTTACATAAGTTCGCTCACAGCTGCATGACTTTAAGGGATAATTGATCATCCGTCCTTCTCGAGTCTTAGGGTCTGTTTGGGTGCAAGTTTCTCTAGAAGTACTTCTAGAAGAAGAAAATAAGAAGAAAAAGATGAAATGAGATTCTCCATTAGCTAAAATGAGTTTTCCATTAGCTAATTTGTAGAGGTCTTCTCATCTTTTAGAGAAGCTATATTGGTGAGCTTCTAAAAATTAACTCATGGAGAACTTATTTTTGCTTATGAAAAAGCTCATCTCATCTTTTTTCTTCTTATTTTCTTCTTTTAGAAGTGCTTCTAAAGAAGCTTACCCAAACAGGCCCTTATTTTGCCAACATTTTAATTTCGATCTAAAATAAATAAAACTTTGAATTTCCATTTTTATGTAATTAAATGAAGCATATTCAAATTGGTCATACCATATTTCACTGAATGCAAGCAAGCAAGGCTTCAAATTATGCTCTAAATTAACTTAACAGAGTGAACAATTAAGTATAATTAAGTATATTTACCACAAAGTATAGTCGCATATTATCAAGCTCTTTGATATAGGATGACTTTAACTTGAATCTTATCATCCATATGATCAATAATGTTGATAAAAGAGATATCAGATCTAGATAGGTGTGCATGCTAGCCACTGCGAAGTTGCTACAACATATTCTTCCTGCTAGGAATAAAGCTGTGAGCTCTTGGGTTATAAGTGATAAACCTGAAAATGGAGTAAGAAACTTGTTATTTTTTATAGAATTTATTTGAATTAAAAAAGTTAAAACATATCAATGCATGAAAAACAGAATACATGAGTTAATTGAATATAATGTTGGAATTGTTGTAAATTTCTTGTTATGTGTCTTGGATTCCTTCATATAAAATAAAACAGAACACACACATATCTATTAGTTTGGTTTGTTTTGTTCAAAACAACATTCCTATCTCGGGTGCATCTTGGGATAACAACAATATTATCTATTATTTTTCAATAGTTATCAGTCCTAATACTTCAAAATTCACCAGCTTTTCATCTCACGGTACATTTTAATTAGTAGCTTCAATATTACCAATGCAACGTATTTTCATGTATCCATAATAAAACAAAGGGAAAAAAATATGTTTTTAGTGCATATGATTTCAGTCAAATGTGATTAAGATTTCTATACTTTCATGCTAAAAAATTAGGTCTCACTTTAAAAACTACGTGAATGTAGTTTTTTCCTAACTTCAAAACCATGATAATTCTTAGACAGAAGATATAAAATCCACATGTTCTTTTAAGGTTTAAAAACCAAATTCGTCAATAGAAAAATATAGAAATTTTGATCATGTTGATTGAAAATACAGAAATTAAAAATACATTTTCCCTAAACAAATAAACCCTTAAGGAGAAATCAAAACTGAGTTCAGATATGCTGGTCAAATAAATAAAAACAATCATACAGGGCACATAACTTCCTAATTATCGATGAAGGAAGACTATTCTTCATATATCACTATATACATACCAAAATGAAGTGGGTAGGATGTGTTAGGAGAAAAATAAAAGGAAAATAGAATAATTGATAAATTAGTATGATAAATGATGCGATAAAAATGAGACAAATGAAAAAATATAGGTGATAGAAAAGATGAAAAAGAATCTGAATGAATGATTATAATTTTTCATATCATTATACCTTCATACTTTAGAATACAAACACATTCACTACCACAAACAAATCCTGAAAATTAGAGTAAACTAAGAAAAACATACCCAGCCAGTCCCTTCTCCAATTTAAATTAAGAAGGCCACATTTTTCATATTAAGTCCAAAGATTGAAAAATTGAAATGATAGTATACGATTTCTTGCTAACAAATAACAATAGCAATGAACCACTAAGACAATTTATAAATTAATTATATACCCATCAATGAGGAAAATGAAATTTACCAGAGCAGGTCTTTAGGGCGAAAAGCTTGTATACGAGGGCAATTGTCCCAGCAGCATGGGCTACTTCAGAGGCTATGAAGAAATAGTAGTGCCTTTTGACGATTAACTTTAAGGCCACCAAAGCACATAAAGCAAACAATACCCCCAAAAGGATCTTCACTTTCATTGACAATTTCCTCAACCTCTCAAACAAAACATTCAATGGGGAATTACCTATCTTTGATCCCATTTGTGTATAGGAAAAATTCACTAATCAAAATATGGGTATGCTCTATTAATTTGTTTTGTGCACACAATTTTTTTAGAGTGATTTAGATCATAGAGGGATTAATAGTATATAGTGGAGCCGTTTTGGGGAGACACCAAGAGAGCATGCAATGGACGGTGTGGTGTTATGTGGAAAATAGATTTATTGCGTTGAATTGGGACAATGGCACTGAGGCAGTTAAGGAAAGGTCCAAAGTGTCAAAAGATGACAATATTGGTGCTGTTTTAGCAGAAAATTTATTATTTTCCATTTTTAAAACAAAGGAAAATATTCTCATTCAGATGTTTGAATGTTTAATTCTTTTTTTTTTTTTGACTGAATTTTTGAATGTTTAATAATCAGTTGACTATTTTTTTGTATTATACTTTACAGTATTTTTTTATGGTAACTCGAATATTTATTATTTTAATATTGAGAATTCTTTGTATTTCCTTATTGAGTATTTTTAAATTTATAGAATATAAAAAACAAGTGAAAAATATTTTATAATGTGAGATACGATTTACTCAATCAAATTACAATTCATATGTTTTCCTCAATCAAATTGAGTGATATACGATTGAGCAAAAAAAATAAATTAAAAACAAGTAATAAGTAAACTTTATTTTTAATGAATAACGAGAATAGGAAATGACAGAGGTAAAAAAAAACGAATTAAAGAAATAAAAATAAATTGTATGTGATTTAAAAAATATATTTAATAAAATAACAACTAAGGAGATGATCTTAATCTCAATAATAAATAAAATCGTCTATTCCAATAATGAATTTCAAATATTATTATCTAAAAAATTCATTATATAGCTAATAATTTAATAAAAATATTGATATTCAAGGAAAGATATGAGATACCATTAGAATTCTTTTAAAGGGTAATGTGAGATGGAGTTGGAAATACTTGTTTAATTTATAAGAAAACATAACGCTTTTTCTGGTAAGAAATTTTTATAACATCAAATTATTATTTCTTTAGTATATTAGAAACTTTTTCTCTCTCTATCTTCATGTTTGGCATTAGCTCCCTCGTTATAACTTTACTCTTTCTCTCTCCATTAATAAATATTTTTTTATTAATAGAAACTGATGTGAGATACTAGTATTAATTTTCTAACATTTAATATATATTTTGCCTGAAAAAATTAATTTAATATATATTTAATAAATGTATATAATATTAATTAAATTTAATTATAATACATCACTTTTTATTTAAATTAAATAAAAATAATTGTATAAAAAATATCTTCTTTTGTATTTTATTTATTATTATATATTCTACCACTCTTTTTTGGTTCCTTTTTCTGAGCTACATCTTACATCTTAGTACCCATTTGAGTGGATTTTGAATTATATGATCATGGAAATCTCTCTGCATCTCTAGGACGGATTTAGGAAGGATACAGGGGTCTTCCTCCCTCCCTAAGGCTTCTTAATAGTATTATGTGTAACATTCAATTTTTTAATGTCTGATTAAATAATTTTAATTAATTTGTAAGAATAATTAAATTAAATTTAAGTGTCATAATTATTTAATTATAAGGTGATGGGTTTGTGATATATATATATATATATATATATATATATATATATATATATATATATATATATGCTCAAATCATGTTTTTATGTGTGATTAGTTAGTTTTTAGAGTGTTTAAGTCTAGGTGACTAAGTGTTGAGTAATGGGAAAAGGGTGGTGAGTTTAGTGGAGTTTGGGGGGTGTGAAGAGAATAAAGTGAAAAACTTATAAACTCTTCACAAAATTTTTGTAAATCTAAAACCCAAATCAAAATATCATTCTCTTGGGAGCTAGAGTTTTGGTTCTCCTTGTGCAAAATGAAGCTCTTTTCTCCTCTCCTTGTTGTTCTTTTGGTTGCTCCTAGTGTGGTAAGGACCTTTCTTCGTCCTCCCTTTGTTCTATTTTCATTTTCTCATGGATCATCCATGGGAGCTCATGAAAATATTGATTTTTGGGGTTTTGATTTCATTTGCAATTGTTTTTGGGTTTGGGGTGATGTTGCTGAGATGGACTTGTTGTTGGACTGGAGGAAAACTTCTCCCATGGACATAAAGTTCATCATTTTCTAATCCTTCTTTACAAATCTCTCTTTTTGGTTCTATAGAGGTAAGAGGAGCTTAAATCCTTGGTTTGTGATGTGTTTGATGTTAAATGTTGATATCTAGCGTTGGATGTTATAAACTATATATGTGTTTTTGAAATTATTGAAGCATTGGGTGTCATTTTAGAAAGTTGTAGACCTCGGGGCTTAAGCATGAGTATTTTGGGGCTTAAGTGTGGGACTTAAGCACAAGTATTTGGGGACTTAAGTGCAAGGCTTAAGCACGAGTATTCTAGGGATTAAGTTCAGTTGTTGTTGTGAGTAGGAGCATAAGTTGTGGGTGCTAAGAATGCCCTCAACCTAGTACTAGAGGTTTTTGGTTGTGGCTAACGGTGAAAAAGTCTATAGAATGGATGGGTAGATGAATCCATAAATAGGTTAAGGTCATTGCAAGCCTTAACGGAGGTAAGTCACTAACCATGCTCATCCATTTTCGATAAAACCACACTTCCTCTGTAGGGTTAATTTAAGTCTCCCGGAATGGTAAAGTTGTGAATATGTTAAGGGATGGACTTGGGGTTAATCGCTAAAAAGGTGAAATCTCCATGGAGTCAAGTTTGTCGTTGGTGTCGATGATTGATGGACTAGTGATAATGATGTTTGATGGATAAGTCATGGTGATGATGATTGATTAACTGATGATGATCATGGTGATGATGATTGGTTGACTAATCATGATGAGGGTATATGATGATTGAACCTTGATATGATGATTATTATAATATACTTTGTTATGTGGATTGTAAGATTTATGCTTTATGTATGATTCCTACGTGTTATATTTTATATGTGATGATAGTAGGACATGGTTTAATGATTTAAGTTTTATCTCATTTTATGTATTTGTTTTTGGTAAGCTTATCCTTCTATTGTTGTATGTGTGGTTCGTACCCATGATGATCATGTATATGATGTACATGGGGAGCAAATGACTAGGAGGTGGTCTCGTGTCTTCGGAGACTTTATGGATATGCATACTAAAATACAAAGTGTGTTTATGAAGTTTTCCTTTAGTATCTTGTATAGTGTTGATTAATTCAGAGTCCATGAAGTTTAACTTTATAGAGTTGTATATGTTTGATCGAGGCCGTACCCAAATCAAATAAACATTAAAAATGCAGTATCTAGGATGTGATCCTAGGTTGTCTCTGTCGCAACCTATCCTTCGGCGGGAGGGCGACACGAGACTCACGGGTGCGTCTTCCAAGAAAGGAAAATGTGCGGAGTCGCCACCAACGTTTATTCAAGGAAAACGTCGGAAAAACCAGAAAGGTGTGGTCTACGAACTTTAAGGGTGAAAGGTTCGGGAGTTGTATTTACGCACGGGGAAAGTGTTAGCACCCCATGCGTCCGTCACAAGGGATGACAACCTTTAATCAAGTGTGCAAATATGACTTCAATTTGTTTTATTTTCCCTTTTACGTTTTTTATGTCTTTTTATGCCTTTTGTATTTTTTTTATCTTTTTGTGGTCGACAAGGGTGTTTCCTTTGCTCCTACGTATTCCTCAATTGTGGTAAGGAAATCAAACCTACGTAGTTCTTCGTTGGTTAAGTTGTTTTTATCCTTTTTTGCAAGATGTATTGTGACCAAACAAAAAGTCGTTTGAGGCGTTGGACCATTTGAATGACCTTTTGATTCTTTTGAAGGTAGAGAAACATTAAGGCATTGGACCATTAATGATCTCTTGGTTTTTGAAAGTAGTGACAAAGTTACATGTTGACTCTAGGCTTTCGAAAGTCCACGTTAACCAATAAAAGCAAAGAGGACCGTTTAAGGCGTTGCACCTTAAAACGGCTTTTAGGTGATTTTTACGGACAAAACTTGATTTATGGGTTGATTTTAGCCTTAGTTTCACTTTGGTTATTAGTTAATTCAATTAAGAAAAATCCCAAAAACGTCCGATTGATTTTTTTTGATTATTTTATTCAAAGATATTTTGATTATTTTATTATTATTTTGCCTCTTTTGGTTTTAAACGTGGTTACAGCGTGAAAGATCGGTTGGACTTTATTTTAACATAGATTAAACAATATTACAACTCAAATGATCGGTGGAAATTCATTTTATTACTTGATTAGGTGAGAAAACAACTTAAATAAATGGTTAAAACACACCAAAAGGGGGGTATGGAAAACAAACGAAATGAACATAAAGCACGGGAAACAAGTGGGGACCACTAAGGGCACATAGAATGAATTGAAAGGTTCGATTTCGGGAACTTACCGGTTGAAGACTGAAGAACGACGAAGAACGAATGAAGAACGATGAAGAACGGTGAAGAATCTTCACAAAATCGATCACGAAAACGTCTTGGAAGCGTTACGGAAGCACTTCGGCTTGGATTTTCTTCACGGAAACAATTTTTCTCACTAATTTCAAGAGAATCCTAAATACCAGAAGGGCTGAACGAAATTACTCTACCCTCTTTCCCCTATTTATAGGGGAAAAGAGGGAGGTGGTTGCCGCCCAGCTCGCCCAAGCGGGCTGGGTTGCTTCCACCAGAAGGCATCGCCGGTGCCTTTTGTTGGAACACCCTGGATGGCCCAAGTGGGCTTGGTTGCTATTTGCACACCCCTTTTTACTAAATACACCCCTTTTGCTTTTTTTGCTGATTCCTTTTTTCGTAACGTTACGGAACTTTGCAGATTACGTAACGACACTTATTTTCTTTCCCTAATGTCGCGAAACCTTACGGATTGTGCAATAATCCCTTTTTTGACCTCTGGAATGTTGCGGAACTTTACGGATTGCGCGACAATGCTCCCTTTCGACTTCCGGCATGCCGTGGAACTTCACGAATTACCTAACAATGGGTGTTAAGTACCTCAAAGCGGTCAAGCAAAAGTTGCAAGCTATCAAACAATGGTCCCCAGACGAAATTAGGGTATGACAGTTGCCCCTCTTTACTTATCTTTTATTGGAGATAAAAGCGAAGTAAAGATAAGACACTAATTTCGTTCGAGCAGAACATCATTCGGCCGGTCAATATCCCCACCAGCGGAACCTGTCATTCAGAAAGAAAAAGGCATCAGAAGCATCAACAAACTTCAGCGTCTTGAAAGCGACAAAGTTGGACAACCACGACACTTCCCTACGCCATTGCACTCGATCGTCCCTACTCAATAGAGAAGAATCTCGCACGTCGTTGGGATTGAATGTTTCCGAACAATGAGAGTAAAACCTGCAAATTTTTTGAAAATAATCAGAACTGAATGACCAACATCATCCTGATACCGTCAAATTCGTTCCCCTCGATTGACGAAAGGTGCGGATGACCATAAGGTATCTCCGCCTGCCACCTGACTCGTTGTCCCTGGATGGCAAAAGGTGCAGAAGACGATGTTAGTCTCTTCGCGTCAATGGGCTCGTTTGCCCCTGGTTGACGAAAGGTGCGGGTAACCATAAGGTAATCCCGCATGTCACCTTACTTCACGGGTCATGACGACAAAAGGTGCAGAAGACGATGTTAGTCTTTGCGCGCTATTGTGCTTTGAGTTTGATGGATAGCGAAAGAATGTTTATACGGATAACCACTTAGGTATTTTCGCCTGCCCCCTAACTTCATGGGTTAGTATTGACATAAATTGTCTGTGCTGAGAAATTACTTGTGTATCTCCGCATGTCACTTGACTTCAGGGTCAGTATGACAGAAATTGCCTGTGCGGAGAAATTACTTGTGTATCTCCGCACGTCACCTGACTTTAGGGTTAGTATGACAGACATTGTGGAAGACGACATAAATCTTCACGTGTCAACAGGCTCGTTGGTCGCGATTGACAAAGGGTGCAGAAGAGGACGTTAGTCTCTGAATGCTATCGTGCTTTGAGTCTTACAGATAGAGAAAGAGTGTTTATACAGATAACCACCTGGGTATCTCCGCCTGCCCCCTAAGTTCACGGGTTAGTATTGGCAGAAATTGTCAGTGCGGAGAAATTACTTGTGTATCTTCGCACGTCACCTGACTTCAGGGTCAGTATGACAAAAATTGTCTGTGCGGAGAAATTACTTGTGTATCTCCGCACGTCAACTGAGTTCAGGGTCAGTATGACAGACATTGTCTATGCAGAGAAATTACTTGTGTATCTCCGCACATCACCTGACTTCAGGGTCAGTATGACAGACAGCGTGGAAGACGACGTAAATCTCCGCGTGTCAACGAGCTCGTTGGCCACGATTGACAAAGGGTGCAGAAGATGACGTTAGTCTCTGCATGCTATCATGCTTTGAGTCTTACGGATAGCGAAAGAGTGTTTATACAGATAACCACCTGGGTATCTCCGCCTGCCCCCTAACTTCACAGGTTAGTATGGGCAGAAATTGTCTGTGCGGAGAAATTACTTGTGTATCTCCGCACGTCACCTGATTTCAGGGTTAGTATGACAGAAATTGTGGGGCGGACGACAAAAGCGAGACTCTTGCTCCTACGTATCCTCAATTTGTGACGAGGAACTCAGACCTACGTAGTTCTAGCTAAAGAAGTGTGAGACTGAAATAGTCTCTACCGAAAGATGTTGACATCTCCGGAAAGGGTGTAGATGACCACATTGGTCTTTGCTTGTTAATCCGACTCGGGGTCTTCGAATGACAAGGTGCGGATAACCGTAAGGTGTCTCCGCATGCTACTGGACTCTCGGGTCGCTGGATAGCAAAGGGTGTGTGCGGGTTACCATCGGGTGTCTCCGCATGCCACCAAACTCTTGGGTCATGGTAGCAAAAGGTAGGGTTGTCGACAAAAGTAGGGCTTTTGCTCCTACGTATCCTTAATTTGCGATGAGGAACTCAGACCTACGTAGTTCTTGCTAACTGTGAGACTAAAATAGTCTCGATGATGTTTTTTTCACTAAAATGTGAACATGCTTTAGTAAAGAAACAAAACCTCCAACTGATCAGAGCAACATCTGATTTTTTGATGAAAAATAATGTGTCTATTGGGGAAGGAGAGTATGCTGATGAAATTTTCTCATAACCATAAATGAGATTTTGGATGTTAGCATTTCGTTTCTAAACGACCATTTAGAGGAAACACTGGGTCCAACAAAAATAGAAGAAAATCACTCAAAGTGTATCAATCCCACACAGGTAAGTGTTTCATCCTAATTCCGAACCATAGATATGTCATGACTTGATTTTGCAAATCATTTCCTATCAAATCAAAGATTACATGCGTGATCATGGATCAATAGGAATTCTTCTTGGGAATGGGGTTTTTTGGTGGGAAATTTGGCTTTGAGTGTTTTTGGCCTTTTCCTTTTCTGCTTTTGTTTAGTGTGAGGCGAACAAGTCACCGACACACAGGATTTTGGTTGGCAATCAAAGTGAGAGGACCACTTTAGGTCGTGGTTTCCTTTCTTTTCTCGTTTACTTGGTGACAATTCTGTATTGCTCAGATATTGTCTGGTCCAAAGACCTTTCTGCATATTTCTTCTGTTTTCTTCCGATCTTTGATCGGGAATTTTCTTTCTTTTTTGCTTTCTCCCACTCTTTGATTGGGAATTTTCTCCTTTTGCTTTCTTCCGATTTTTTGATCGGGAATTTTCTCCTTTTGCTTTGTTTTCTTTTGAGGGAAAGGTTTATGGTGAGTTGGGACTTTGGCTCAAGGCTTGTAGAACGGATGGAGATGATATACGTCAGAGCGTTGGTTTGGCCAGCGGCTCAGGGATAAAGGGGATGTCCCACATTATTTCCATGACTCACATGCAACAACGATGATTAGGAAATTTTATGCAAAACTGGTCATGCACGCACCCATGTGGACACTCAAGCATCAAGTTTTTATGGTCATGTGACACTAGGGCTCATGATTCATTTTCCCTATTTAAGTCAACCTAGTGTTTCCAAAACATGTTCTTTTATCAATTCATGCATTCATCCGAGTCTTTTTCTGGGCGTTTGGGAAAATTTTCACAGCATTCACCCTTCAGGTGTATACACATTTTTTTTTTCAAAAACTAG
Organism: Glycine soja; assembly: GCF_004193775.1. Classification (NCBI taxonomy): domain Eukaryota; kingdom Viridiplantae; phylum Streptophyta; class Magnoliopsida; order Fabales; family Fabaceae; genus Glycine; species Glycine soja. The sequence continues at coordinate 25,634,653 of NC_041004.1, forward strand.
TTATGATCAGTGAATCGTTTTTCAAAGAAAAGCTGGAAGTTATTTCTCTTCAAAAGCATGTTGGCTTTTCAGCTAGACAATTTATTTTTCTTTTTCTTTTTTTTTCTTTTTCTATTAAGTTATTATCATTTGTTTATTTTTTTTTTCAGAAAAGGTCGGGTGGATGAGGGCGCACACTGCCTACTCATGTCAAACCACAAGGTAAACAAAAAAAAACATGCAATGGTAAGTCACAATAAAAATAGTGACGAAATAACTGAGAGCCATAACACCAAATTCTAGCAGAAACAGAAACAATAGCTGAAAGTAGTAATGTTAATAACAACAAAAACAATAACTGAAAGCAGTAATGTTAATAACAAAAAGTGCGGCGACCTTGGTCACGTGGCTCCGCTCCCTCCCAAGAAACCGAGCAGGTCGGTCATATCCTCATCCATACGGGACTCATCTGCCTCATTGGGGGATCCTGCAGGCTCCTCCCCTGCCTGGGCATCGAGCCAGTCTCCAGGACATGCAACCTCAGCCCCAAACTGCTTTGGGGTAGGGCATACAAAAGGCGCGAAACCCTGCCCCTGCTGACTGAGGCTGAACCGGTAAAGACACTCATGTATTTGCACCTACCCCAAAATGCTATAGATAATGCTCCATGCCCAGTGGCCTAGATGGATCAGCCTGCTGAGGTGGTGGCGGTGCGCCTGCGGCCTGATGTGCATCACCCTGCGCCTACCTCGGCGTGCAGTACTTCTCGATGAAGGCTTGGGTGATCGGCGGTCGGATTACCATACTGGGGGTGATGGGAACTTCGTAGGACTGGCAGAGGCCCGTGATCAGCACCGGAAACCCCAGGGCCTTGTTGGACTTATCAGGGTCCAGAGGGTGCCTACTTGGCGCCATACTTGCAAACAAATAAATGGCATCAGCAATCACCTGGGCCACATGGACGCTCATCCATGTTAGGATGGCATACACCAACTGGCACTTAGGTAGAGGGAGGTCGGAATTATGATAGCTAGGCAAGACATTGCTGAGCAACAACGTCATCCATGTCTGGGTCAAAGTGGTCATGCTGGTGCGCATGATCCGCACCCGCTTCCCTACAGTGGTCCGGGTGAAATCCTGCCCCAGTATGCACAACAGCTGGGCGATGGCTTCCTCATCGAAACCATTGGCCTTGTTCTTCCTCTGGCTGAACTCACATTGCTGGCCTTCCTCCAAAACTAGCGGGTCGCCCAAGAACTGGCTGAGGGCATCTGTGTCAAAGGGAATCCACTGACCTCTCACCCACGAGCGCATGTCCCGAACTCCCTCCTCCGTGGGCCAGGCATTAGCATAGAATTCTAGGACTATCTTGGGGTCGAACTTGGCCATGGGAGTCACTAGCGGTGTCCAATGTCTGCGAGCTATCTCCTCCTAGAAGTCCCTATACTCATCCTCCCTGAGCTGGACACGCCTCTCCTTGTGGAATGACCATCCCCTGATGGCCTCGAAGCGCTGCTGGTGCTCGGCACTCCGGAAACGATGGCTATCAAACTTTGAGGCAGCACTGGATCCTTCTCCTATGGCGTCTCTTCTAGACCTCTTCGTGGAGAGTTTCTTTGGAGCCATTTCCTGCAAAAAACATTTGGGAAGTTAGTTCAAGAAACTTAATCAAAACGAAAGCCAGATCAAGCCAAACAACGTACCTTTTTTCCAACAAAACGCGAATATCCACACGAATTTTGAAAGGAATGCTTACGTGTTAACGCGCAGGTTCTCCTAGGATATATATACATTTATACCTATCTTTCCCTCGGTGAACGACATCCTATGAGATGCACCTACTTTCGTTTGCAATGAAAATTCTTATGCTACATGTCAAACTATCCATACATATTTTGCAAGGCATTTTGCTACCTACCTACTCCATTTTGAACAACATTTTTGCTATATGTTTACATGTCATTCACATATATGTTCATACACTTGAGAGGAAAATTCATGCTATATATACATTCACACATATTTACATTCATTTGAAGAACAATTTCATGTTGCACATTCATTGAAAAAGCAATTTTTGTACTACTCATTCATATTTTGAAAGGCAATTTCATGCCATATATTCCTATTTTGAGAAGCGTTTTCGTGCCATTTTTTTTGACATATATGCACATTTGCAAAGCATTTGGCTACCTATTCAACATACACATGTACACGGTGAATGAAATTTTCACACCATCTAGGTACAAAGAAATCATCATGGTGCAGCCCAAACCAAGTGCTGGCCTAAAGGGGAAACCTTACCAACATGCTCTCACTTTCATGCCTTCTTGCATTTCAAAAATCAAAGGCTTGGGTCCCTAGGCCTAAGTCATGTTTTGGCATTTATCCTAACTTCCGCAAGCTGTCCCCACATCTAAAAAATGGAAATCATACATGCACAAACCCAATCTATAAGCAACATTCACAAACTTATGCGCAAACATTATTGAGGCATTTCACCGAGCACTTGGTGGGCGCACTTTTGGGTACAAACAGCAAGGGGATAGGGGCAATGTGGCTTGCCCCATCATTTCAGAACACAATCTAGGCCTAAGGCCATCCCCTACAACCCCCCAATTCAATGAATCAAAGCACAAATTTGCCCCAAATTGTCTCACGAAATTGGTCAAATCATGTACAATTTAGAGCATAAAAAGGGATCAATGGAAAGCTAGAAACCAAAGGATAGTGCACTTACTCTTATGGAGTGGAAAGGACACTAAAATGGAAGCAAAAGGCACACAATGGTGGCCTAGGGTCAGAAAAAGCTAGAAATCCCGTGAGTGCTACGTTCTTAAGTGAGGGGGAGAAGTTCCTTGGGTGAAAACTGCACTCCCCCTCTCTTTTTAAACCATTTCGTGCAGGGGGTGCTCGCCCAGGCGAGCTAACCCTGCATTTTTTTTAACAACGAAGGTACGCGCTCTCTAGGGGTCGGCCTTCGCTTACTCGATGCCCCTAGGGTAAATTAAGACCATCACGTTAAAGAAACAACAACAATAACAAGTAGGAATTTAAAGGATACTAGGCTGCCTCCCAGTAGCGCTTCTTGCTTGTCCGGAGCTGGACGTGGGACGACGATCTATTGATCATGGGCCTAGCCTCCACTCGTGCCCGTCCCCAAGTACTTGAAAGCAGGAAATGACATTGCGTAGAAAATCGTGGCCAAGTTACTGCTTACCTCGATTCATCTTTGTCTTGGATTTGGCTCAGTATTTGACCATTGCTTAAAATGATCCTGTCCCTGTCACAAGATAACAAATATGCATGTGTATGCATATGCATGTGCGTTTTCAAATGCAATAATCTTTTAGCAAAAGCTTGTCGGCTTCAGCTTCAATTAAGTGCTCGGGGCATCCTATGGACTGAGCGAAAAGGCTCAGGTCATCAAATACTACGCATCTTTTAAAGCACAAAGCGAGGATTGGAACCTCAACCCTACGTTCTTTTAAAAGACTGCGATGAGAAAATTACAGAGGATACGAATCCTTGGGGGAAACCAAGAAGAGCACACAAAAATAAAAACAAGCTGCGACTTCCTTAATTGCCCCAGATCTTAAGCGTAGTAGCGCATGACAACGTCGGAGTTCACGGGTGAGGGTAGCTCCTTGTCATCCATGTTGGCGAGCACTAGGGCCCCTCCGGAGAAAGCCCTTTTTACAACGAAAGGCCGTAGTTCGGGGCCCACTTTCCTCTATTGTCTTTCAGAGCTTGTGAGACTTTCTTCAGCACCAAGTCTCCTTCGCTGAACCTGTGCGAGCGTACCTTCTTGTCAAAAGTGTTCTTCACTCATTTCTGATATAAACGCCCGTGGATCATGGCGGCCAAACGCTTGCCTTCTCTAAGATTAAGTTGATCAAAATGTGCCTGGGCCCATTCCGATTCCTTTAATCCGGACTCCGCCAAGATTCTTAATGACGGGACTTCCACCTCAAACGGTAGCACAACCTCCATTCCATATACCAATGAGAACGGTGTTGCCCCGGTTGATGTGCGCACTGAGGTTTGGTAACCATGTTACGCGAATGGGAGCATCTCGTGCCAATCCTTGTATGACACGATCATCTTCTGTATAATCTTCTTGATATTCTTATTGGCTGCCTCCACTGCTCCATTCATCTTTGGTCTGTAGGGTATGGAATTGTGATGTTGGATCTTAAACTCCTTGCACATTTCCCCCATCATCTTGTTATTCAAGTTGGTGCCATTGTCCGTGATGATCTTCCTCGACAAACCATACCGGCAGATAATCTCCCTCTTAATGAACCTGACCACCACACTCCTGGTGACGCTAGTGTACGACGCGGCTTCGACCCACTTAGTGAAGTAATCGATTGCCACTAGGATGAAACAGTGTCCGTTCGCAGTTTCGGGCTCTATGGCCCCAATCACATCTATTCCACACATGGAAAACGGCCACGGTGCGGCCAAAACATTTAGAGGCAAGGGCGGAGCGTTGACATTGTCTCCAAACATCTGGCATTTGTGACACTTCCTCACATGGAGACAACAATCGCTCTCCATGGTGAGCCAATAGTAACCCGCCCTTAAGATCTTCCTAGCCATGGCGTGCCTGTTAGCGTGCGTACCAAAAGAGCCCTCATGGACCTCCCCCAACATGCTCTCAGCTTCCTTAGCATTCACGCAGCGTAACAGAACTATGTCATGGTTTCTCTTGTATAGTATGCTTCCGCTCACGAAGAAGCTGCCCGCCAATCTCCTCAACATCCTCTTGTCGTTGTCGGAAGCCTCCGGTAGGTACTCTTTGCTTTCAACGTATCGCTTGATATCGAAATACCAAGGCTTACCGTCCCGCTCTTTTTCCACCAGACAACAATGTGCGGGTCTGCCACGACACCTGAACTCAATGTACGGTAGGTCTCCGTGCAGTGTCAGCAGGAACATGGACGCTAAAGTGGCAAGCGCATCCGCCATTTGATTTTCCTCTCGGGGAACGTGATGGAAGGAGATCTCATCAAAAAAACCAGCCAATTCCTTGATATAGGCCTGGTAGGGTATCAGCTTGTGGTCTCTAGTTTCCTATTCCCCTCTTAGTTGGTGAATCACTAGCGCCGAGTCTCCATACACCTTGAGTAGCTTGACGTTGAAGTCAATTACTGCCTGGACACCCAGAGTGCATGCTTCATAATCAGCCATGTTATTGGTGCAGTCGAACCCCAGCCTGGCTGTGAAAGGTATACATTGATTGTCCGGAGAGACCAATGCTACCCCGATGCCATGGCCTAGAATGTTTGACGCTCCATCAAACCACACGATCCACTTGTCCCTGTTCTCATCTAGTTTTTCCTCAAACAAGGCCATGATGTCCTTATCCGGGAACTCGGGATGCATGGGTTGATAGTCGTTGAGAGGCTGCTGAGCCAAATAATCCGCCAAGGAGCTTCCCTTTATTGCCTTTTGGGTGACATAGACTATATCGAACTCGGATAGCAAAACCTGCCACCGGGCGATATGCCCTGTCAGAGCAGGCTTCTCAAAGATGTACTTGACCGGGTCCATTTTGGATATCAGCCAGGTGGTATGGCTTAGCATGTACTATCTTAGATGGTGGGACGCCCATACTAAAGCGCAACACATTCTTTCCAGCAGTGTGTAATTCATCTCACAGGCCGTGAACTTTTTACTCAAGTAGTAGACGACGCACTCTCTTTTCCCGAACTCGTCATGTTGCCCTAGCATACACCACAGTGACTCGTCCAAAATCGTCATATACAAGATGAGAGGTCTTCCGGGCACCGGCGGCATAAGCACGGAAGGGTTCATGAGGCACTGTTTGATCCTTCCAAACGCCTCTTGACAGTCCTCGTTCCAGCGGATGGATTGGTTCTTGTGTAAGAGTTTGAACAACGGCTCATAGATAGCGGTGAGCTATGATATGAATTTGGAAATGTAGTTCAAACGCCCCAGGAAACCTCGGACCTGCTTCTCGGTACGCGGTTCTGGCATTTCAAGGATGGCTTTCACCTTTTTGGGGTGCACCTTTATCCCTTTCTGGCTTACGATGAAACCTAGTAATTTCCTTGACTTGACCCCGAAGGTGCACTTAGCGGGGTTGAACCTCAATCGATACTTCCTAAGCCTTTCAAACAACTTCCGCAAGTTGACAAGGTGTTCCTCCTCGGTTTTAGACTTAGCAATCATGTCGTCTACATAGACCTCAATTTCTCGGTGCATCATGTCGTGGAACAAAGCCACCATAGCCTGTTGATAGGTTGCCCCGACGTTCTTGAGTCTAGAGGACATCACTTTATAACAGAACGTCCCCCACAGGGTGACGAAGGTAGTCTTTTCCATATCCTCTGGTGCCATTTTTATCTGATTGTAGCCGGAGAACCCGCTATGAAGGAAAATAGAGCAAAATTGGTTGTATTATCCACGAGGATATCGATGTGAGGCAGAGGGAAATTGTCTTTGGGACTCGCTCGACTTAGGTCCCGATAATCCACACACATTCGTACCTTCCCATCCTTCTTAGGGATTGGTACAATGTTGGCAACCCATTCCGGGTATCGAGCGACAGCCAGAAAGCCAACGTCAAATTGTTTCTTTACCTCTTCTTTTATTTTTAAGGACGTCTCAGGCTTCATCCTCCTTAGCTTTTGTTTTATCGGGGAACACTCAGGATTTTGAGGTAATCTGTGTTGTAAGATGTCAGAACTTAAACCGGGCATATCTTGGTATGACCAGACAAAGATGTCTTGGTAGTTTTTTAGCAGGACCATTAATTCTTCACGGACGGGTGCGGTCATACCCGTGCCTATCTTTACTTCCTTTAACCCACTGCTGATTCCTAAGTCTACTACTTCTGTCTCTTCTTGATGAGGCCTCATCTCTCGGTCCTCTGAGCGATTATCCTCTCCAGCTCTGGGGGAAGCCCCACATCCTCATCCTCTTCACTCTCCATCCGACCCGCTTCTAGCTCGAAATTGACGGCCGGGTCCCGGGTATTAGTACCTTCGAGGGACTCATCGTCGGATCTGGCATTTTAAGCGTAAAGAAATAAACATGCAAATGAATGAGAATGGGTAGAGGTGCAAGAACAGATGAAGAAAAATCTTTATATTATAAATTCAAGAACAAAATACATAATGCCTTAACAAAAGGAAACTCTAAAGCCTAGGCCCAACCGTAGAGTTTTAAAGCTACAAAGGATTACATTATGCTTGTCGTGTAAACGTCTGGGTTCTCCTCCACTCGCCAATTTCCTAGTCGGAAACCAGGAGGACATGGCCGTACCAAATCCGATCTTCTCGGGGAGTCATCCTCGCATATCGTGGCGACTTGGCCTTCATGTCTTAAACCCGCACTTATAAAGCTTCTATTGATGTGGCAGGGTGGGGCCCCTCCGGCTTGCTGTCCCAACCGCGGGCTTTGGCCTTTGTTCTTCCTTTTCGAGATACTTTTCCTTATGTTAGCTTGTGTAGGTTTATAGCCTAACCCAAACTTCCCTCGGTTTCCTTTGGTGCTTACCAAGCTGGTTCTGCCGCCGTTGTTCTTGCCCAAACCCATTCCGGGCTCGTAGCCGTACCCCAACATCACCGGGCCACCATCATTGCCGTATCAGACAAGCAAGGCTGCCCAGAGAGGGAATCTACGGAGGCAATGCTTATTACCTCAAAAGATTGGAAAGCCGTTTCCCACGACTCCTCCGCGACTTCCACATATGGCATAGAGGAAGGGCAACTTACCAAGATGTCTTCCTCACCCGATACTATGACCAAATGCCCCTCCACTACGAACTTCAGCTTTTGGTGGAGTGTAGAGGGAACAACTCCCACTGAGTGGATCCACGGGTGCCCCAAAATACAGTTGTAAGCCGGGTTAATATCCATCACTTGGAACGTAACCTGGCAGGTGTGAGGCCCTATCTGTACGGGGAGGTTGATCTCTCCCCTCACCTCTCGGCGACTGCCGTCGAAGGCACGAACTACCATGGAACTTGGCCTTAGATGGGAAGCGTTAAACGGAAATTTCTCCAACGTGCTTTTGGGCATCACGTCCAACTGGAGCCGTTATCGATGAGTACTTTGGCCATGACGTGGTCCATGCATTTGACTGACACATGCAAAGCCCTATTATGTCCTCTCCCCTTGGCAGGGATTTCCTCTTCAGCGAAGGCGAGGTAGTTGTTGGCTGTGATGTTATTGACGAGTCCCCCAAAGCCTTATACAGAGATGTCTTGGGCTACATGAGCTTCATTCAAGACTTTTACTAGCAAAGCTCGATGAGGCTCAGAACTCATGAGCAGTTCCAAAAGAGAGACTCTAGCCAGGGTTTTGTTGAGTTGCTCAATAACTTTTAACTCGCTTTGTTGAATAATGCGGAGCAACTCGCCGACCTTCTTGAGCGATACCTTTTTCTTGTCACATCCATCCCTTCCCTCTGAAAGAGCTTTCATTGGAACATCCTCGTCCGGAGCGGGGATCACTTTGACATTTTGTCCTTCGGTCATCCTTGCCTTCCCTTTAGCGTTTGCGAGCTGTGTTGGCAGGTCAGGGGGTGCGAATACGCGACTGCTGCGGGTCATGCCGCTCAGCCCCATGATATTGGTTACTTTGGCTGACAGAGAGCTAATGTCGGTGGCTCCTTCCTTCCTTTCGCTTGGATGCGCATACCTCCACGGAACTGCGTGGCTGTTTTTGTATGGAAATGGAATAGGTCTAACTACCGAGGGGTGTCGAGGCGTTTGGGGAGTTGCGTCCCTGGTGAAATGTATCACAAAAGGTTTAGGCTCTCTAAGACCTTCCTCATATGCGGATTGCATGCATATGTGCTGCTCTTCACCCCCCTCATCGCCAACTTCCAGCCGGCCTTGGTCTATCATTTGTTGCAACAGGTCTCCTACTGCTAAACATGCTTCCATGTTATGTGGCGTGCCGGGATGCATCAAACAGGAATCTTTCTCGTGCCCCCCGCGGGGAATTATGCCCCCTTTTGTAGGGCCTTGTAGATAAACCTTCTGGGGGTCATCACGTCTTTCAAAGTTTTGGACCTACATGGCCTACCCGACTCGACGACATTAACAGCTCCCCCTCCATGATTGGCAAGCGGGTTTTTCTTTACGTTGGGTCGGTCCTCTTGAAACGTTAGCCATCCGGCTTCTATCAAACTTTGGACCTTGCGTTTGAAGGCCATGCACTGTTCAGTTAAGTGGCTCGGGGTTCTCCCATGGTATGTGCAGGTCGTGTTAGGGTTATACCACTTTGGGAAAGGAGGCTGGTGGATCCTTCTGGAAGATATCACAACCATCCGGTTGGCGACGAGGGATGGCAAGAGGTCTTCGTACGTCATTGGGATCGGGGTGAATTCTTGAGTTGGCCTCGGGGGAAAGTTCCTTATCGCGTTGGAACCGACGCCAAAGTGGGCATTGCCGGCAGGGCGAGTCGGGGTTGAAGCCGGAGCTTGGGGGGCCTCCTTCTGGATGGGCACGAGCACCCTAGGTTGTACGGGCGCTGAGTTGGAGGGGTCCCCGGCGTGAGCTGAGAAGCTCGGGTGATGTTGCGCATATTGGTGGGTACCGTGGGAGATCTGCGGCGGCTTGACCTATGCAGGCGTTGAAGTGACGGCATGGGTATCTCCTTCCTTCCTCTTTGCCCCAGTTGCTCCGATCCTTCTAGCGTTGGTACCTGTGGAGGAGACATAATCGAACTTCCCTCTCTTCAAGCCCACTTCGATCCTTTCCCCGGTGAATATCAAGTCTGTGAAGCTGGAGGGCATGTAGCCCACTAATTTCTTATAGTAAAACATAGACAAGGTGTCTACCATCATGGTAACCATTTCCATTTCGACCATGGGAGGGGCTACTTGCACTGCCAGGTCCCTCCAACACTGAGCGTACTCTTTAAAGGACTCTCTTTCCCTTTTAACCATGTTCTACAGCTAAGTCTAGTCGGGAGCCATATCAGAGTTGTACTGATACTACCAAAGGAAGGTGGTAATCAGATCCTTCCAAGTGTGGATGCGGGAAGCTTCTAGATTAGTGTACCAGATGATCATTGCCCCAACCAAGCTATCTTGGAAACAACTTCTCATCCCTGAAATACGCCCCATCTTGTGACAATACATTTTGAGATGGTTCTTAGGACAAGTCGTCCCTTTGTACCTATCGAAATCAGGTACCTTGAATTTCGGGGGGATGACGACGTTCGGCACTAAGCAAAGATCAGTCATGTCTACGAACGGATAGTCGCCAAAGCCTTCAACAACCTTTAATCTCTCTTCAATGAGATCGAGTTTCCTCTTTTCTTCTGCTGCCGGGGGTGGCCCTCCTGTGGACGATGGCTGTGTTGGGGGTTTTCGAGGTTCTCTCGTTAGGTTGGGCTGAGGTAGTGCGTTGGGTGCCAGTCCCTCGGCGGAGAATGGGGAGTAGGAATCGATGTCTCCCTGGGCATGCTCTCGACAATCCTCGTGGACCTCGTCCGACTGTCGAGGAGGCTCCCCTTCAAGGATGGGGGGAGGGACATAACCCGCGTCATCACGTATGACTGGTGGTGTGTAATTAGGTGGTAATCTATAGGGGTAAGCCACTCGATTGTATCCCGGATGGGGGTTGCTGATGTGCCCTAGTGTGCTTATTTCTCATCCTACCACATTTGGGATAGGGTGGTGCGCGATAGCTGGGAGAGTTGGGTCTGCTTCGGCAGCCGAACTAGCAGCGGCGGCGGTGGCCGCGTTATTCTCCATTAGTTGTCTCATTCCTAGCATGGCATCCATCATGGAAGCCATTTGCTCTTTCAAAGCCGACATGTTGGCTTTCATCTGTTCCTGTACTTCCTCTTGGTCACCCATCGTCCTAGATTTGGATCTGGTGCGATAGGGATGCCTCGGGGCGCGCTTAGTTATGGCGTTTTTCCTAAAAAACCAAACGTGAGGAGTACGCAAAAAAATTGAATGTATGCTAGAGATAAAATGTTGGAGTGATTTGATTCGCACTGATTTTGGAGTAAAAATGTGGGGTAAACTCATTTTATTCAGAAAGTTATAACTAGTCAAGATCTGAGTGACAATACAAATTCCTTAGCGGTTCCTAATTATATGGCCATTATGTCTATCATATGCTGACAATAGCTGAGGAGTCCGTGGATCTCCTCGGGGCGGAGTAGGCGTCCGGCATTGCTTTGGCCTTGGCTAGCAATCGGGGAAGTTCTTGACTCCCGTTCAAAGTAAGAGCAAATCGGTCCATCCACATCATTGCCTCTTGATGTAACGAGTCAATCACCCTTCCTCTAGCCTCCTTTTCCGCGTACACTTGGGCATATTCGTCCGCCACTTTGTGCTTGTGGGCCGTGGCTAGATTTAATTCTTCTTGGTACTTGCTGATGATGGCTAACATGTTGATCTCGGTCTCGCATAACCGCTGAGACAAGCTTCTCTTGGACCTTAGGCAAATCCTCAATTCATCCTTTAAGATCAAACTGTTTACTCGTGATTGGTCCCTTTCCTCTCTCCGGAGCTTAAGCTCACTGTTACTGCCCCACAGAGCCCCTCAGAATTTAATCCGGCCATGTTCTTCCCTACGGACCCTTTTGGTCTCTTGTTCCAAGGCCTTGGTGGTGGCTATATTTACGTCTCTCAGTTCGGCGTTCTCCTTTTGGATCCTAAGAGCTGCTGATTTGAACTTTTCTTTGACTATTTGGGCTTTCTCGATTTCTGTCCTGAGGGCCTGCACCTCTTCGTCCTCCTCCAGAGCTTCAACTTCCACCCCCTTAGCGATTCTCAAATTCGGGAGCCAATCCAGACCTTGCGTGTAGGCTTTCAACCACCTATGGTAGCTGCCGATGGGCCCGTTGCTACTGCCTCTGAGTTCCTTGTCCTTCTTTTGCACCATCTCCCATGCCTTGCGGACCTTCTGAAGTGCCTCCGCGTTGGTGCTATTGAAACCTCGTGCAATAATAGGTGTGAGGTCTTCCTCTAGTGGTACCCCTCTCATAGGGTAGCAAAGTTGTCTTATAGCGAGGACGAGATTGTAATTGATGCAACCCCTTGTCCCCATCAAGGGAACATTTGGAAATCCTCCGCACGAAATAAGAATCCCGGTTCTTCCTTCTTTCCATCGGGGGAACCAGTTGACAGACGTTGCTTCTTTTCTTGCTAAGAGTCGGTCCCAACTTGCCTCTTTTTTCTCTGTGCATGAGCGGTGACCTTCTAGCGGGCAAGCATGTCTCACCTCTTGGCGGAAAAGGTGCTAAACCAACCATACGTAGAGGGCCAGAGTACAACAAACAATCCTTGTACTGCTCTTTTCACATCTTCGGTCGAAGGTGTCATATAGATCGACAACTGGGCTTTCCTTGCGGTCATGAAAGGCGAGAAAAGCGTCGATCGCTGCCTGGTCCACCAACCCATCCACATTTGGAAAGAGGACCCCTCCGAAGATCAAAAGTGCAAGGATGTCCATGAATGGGGCCCATTTGCCTTTACCTGCCAAGACTCTTGCTTTTGCTTCCAAACATTTCCTTGGTACTCCAACCACCCCATTTTCGACTTATTTTCTATGGTCTAATTCCTGCGTTGAGATTTGGAATATCTTAGAAATTCTAGCTAAAGAGGGATAGAATCCCGAGAAGAGGTATGGTTTCCTTCCCCCCAGAGGGCATCCCAGGATTTCTTCAAACTCTTCCACCATGGGTGATAACTGGAAGTCCCCAAAGGTGAAGCATCTCAACGGCTGGTCATAATATTGGACGAAGGAGGCAATGGCCTCAGTGGAGACCTCTGCCATGGCTAGGTCCCAGATCTTACCGTAAGCTTTACGAAGAGCTTGTTGCTGGAGCTGACCCATCAACTGCCCTAATTCTTTAAGACTGGTGACTCCTAGGCTCTTGACCTTGACTTGATAGAACCTCTTTTTAAGCGAAGGCGACTGACTCGATCCCATGTTTTACTAAAGTGAAACAAAACCCAATGCAAATCAAGACTCCGACATCTATCATGGGTGAAATGGATGAATGCATGAAGAAATGCATATGACACAGATGCATTTTATGAATATGGGAGCCCGGGAAATTGTCCCCCTCTTAGATACAACATTCGGGTAGCATGGCGCCCAACGTATGCATTTAAGAAGGCGACACGAACCCTTCGTCGGTTCGACAAAGTGAGGGAATCAAGACGCAACCCGTGCATGATGCAGATGCAAAAAAAAAGGCACAACACGGGGATGTACATAGTATGACAATATCCACAAATAATCATACAGGAAAGGCGTACATGACATTTAGGACTACATGCATGGCAGTGTTTAAAAAAGGCACGCAGCATGTTTGCTTCGTGCCCCTATTTTAGGGACCTACACGGGAGGACCTAAGAGGCTTTTAGTGATAATTCCCAAGGTGGTCATATCTCTCTTGATGGTTTCTAGAGGTATCATCCCCTTCGAAAAACATATTGCGGCAGTAGGGACTACCAGCAACAATATGTTATCAAAGAGAAAAACTCTAGATGAGGGTTCACTGTTATCAAGCAAGTCAGAGACCTAGCATGACCACATATTCACCTCCACTCTTTATGTTCCCCTGGACCCGGGTATAGGGCCCCCTTTTCAACTCACCGTGTGTGCAAATAGTGTTGGTGTTTGTGTGCATCAAATGAATAAATATCTATCTCATGCATACCTTTCAAAAACACACTAAAAGAATCAAAGAGTTTATATATACAAGAACATAAGGAAAAAAAATAAAGAAAAAAGAACAAAGGAGAAGTCATGGTAAGTGTCATACCCTAATTTCGTCCGGGGACCATTGTTTGATGGCATGCAACCTTCGCTTGACCGCTTCGAGGAACTTCACACCCATCGTTAAGCAATCCGTGAAGTTCCGCGACATGTTGGGAGTCGAAAGGAAACATTATTGCGCAATCCGTAAAGTTCCGTAACATTCCAGAAGCCGAAGAGGGGATGGTTGTGTAATCCGTAAAGTTTTGTGACATTATGGAAAGAAAACAAGTATTGTTACGTAATTCGTGAGGTTTCATAACGTTACGGAAAAAGAATTAGCAAAAAAGGGGCAAATGGGGTGTATTTAGTAAAATGGGGGAGGGGTGCAAATAGTAATTTTCAAATCTGGGCAAGGTGGAAGCAACCTAGCTCGCCTGGGTGAGCTAGGTGGCAACCACCTCCCCCGTTTTGTTAAAAAATGGGCTTTCGAGACACCCGCAATGCTTCCGTAAAATTCCCATAACCCTAAATAAGCATATTTCATTTTATATGGGTGAGAAGGAAGAGAAAAAAAAAAGAAGAAAATCAAGTCCTATAGGCTTCCGTAACTTTTCCGTAAATTACGAAAGAAAGAGGGTGAACTTATCAAAATGGGTGGGTGCAAATAGCAATTTTTAAATTTTGAATTGGGCCTTCCAGACTGTTTTTCAGAGCTGGGTTGCTTCGCCTGGGCGAGCTGGGCGGCAACCTCCTCCCCCTTTTTCCTATAAAAAGGCAAAAGGGGGCTGTTCTAAGGGTCCCTTATCCTCCTGGCTATGCATTTCAGCTATTTTGGGTGAAAAAAATTGTTTCTGTGAAAAAATCCAAGCCGAGGTGCTTCCGTAACGCTTCCGAGATGTTTCCGTAAGTAAATTCGAGATGGTTTTCCTCCGTTCTTCACCGTTCCTCATCTGTTGTTCATCCGTTCTTCGTTCTTCAATGGGTAAGTTTCCAAATCCGAGACTTTTAATTCCTTTTTGTTTTTTGGCTTTCATCTTTATTTCGTTTAATTTTGGTTTCTTTTCTTCCATTTTTAACGAGCTTTAACCGATCGTTTAAGTCGTTTTCTCGCCTAATAAATGATGAAATGAATTTCAACCGATCATTTGCGTTGTAATCTCGTTTAATCACTGTTAAAACAAAATCTAACCAATCGTTCACGCTGTAACCTCGGTTAAAAAAAAAAAGGCAAAATAATAATAAAATAATCAAAATATCTTTAAATAAAATAATAAAAAAAATCGATCAGACGTTTTTCTTTGGAAGTTTCCTTGAATGAATTGACTAATAACCAAAGTGAAACTAAGGCTAAAATCAACTCACAAATCAAGCTTCGTCCGCAAAAAATCACTGAAAACCGTTTTAAGGTCCAACGCCTTAAACGCTCCTCTTTGCTTTTATCGGTTAACATGGACCGTTCAAAAGCATAAAATCAACACATCACTTTACTGCCTTCGCGAGAACTACGTAGGTCTGATTTCCTCTTCGATGGAGGATACGTAGGAGCAAAAACCCTGCTTTTGTCGATCTCGTGAGATGGTTAGAGGTCCAACGCCTTAGCTTTCTCACCAAGTAAAATGGATCATTTTAAGGTCCAACGCCTTAAATGACCACCTTCCAAGTAAAAAGAATCACTTGATTCGCCCCTTTTTGAAAGAACTACGTAGGTCTGATTTCCTTATCACAATTGAGGAATACGTAGGAGCAAGGGAAACACCCTTGTCGACAACAAAAAGATAAAAAATACAAAAAAGGCATAAAAAGACATAAAAAACGTAAAAGGGAAATAAAACAAATTGAATTCATATTTGCACACTTGATTAAAGGCTATCGTCCCTTGCGACGGATGCGTGGGGTGCTAATACCTTCCCTGTGCGTAAATACAACTCCCGAACCTTTCACACTTAAAGTTTGTAGACCACGTCTTTTCCGATTTTTCTGACATTTTCCTCAAATAAACGTTGGTGGCGACTCCGCGCGTTTTCCTCCCTTGGAAGACACACCCGTGAGCCCTCGCGTCGCCCTCCCGCTGAAGGGTAGGTTGCGACAGTTGGCGACTCCACTAGGGACTATTGTTAGAGAGTTAGGCCAATCAATCAGTGTGCTTTCCTTACTATGACTTCCTTTTTGTTCTTTTTCTTTGTCTTTTTTTTTTCTTATGTTCTTGTATATATAAACTCTTTTGATGCTTTTAGTGTGTTTTAAAATGTATGCATGAGGTAAATATTTATTCATTTGATACACACAAACACCAACACTATTTGCACACACAATGAGTTGAAAAGAGGCGAATCTGTGGTCATGCTAGGTCTCCGACTTGCTTGATAACAGTGAACCCTCATCTAGAGTTTTTCTCTTTGATAACATATTGTTGCTGGTAGTCCCTACTGTCGCAATATGTTTTTTTTCAAAGGGGATGATACCTCTAGAAACCATCAAGAGAGATATGACCACCTTGGGAATTATCACTAAAAGCTTTTTAGTTCCTCCCATTTAGGTCCCTAAAATAGGGGCACAAAGCAAACACGCTGCGTGCGTTTTAAACACTGCCATGCATATAACCTAAATGTCATGTATGTAAAAGCAAATGACTTTGGTGTTTTTATGATGATCATGATGATTTGATGCAAATGATGCAAATGGGCTTTTCAAGTTTAAATTCAAGACAATGATTCAAGAATACAAGCCACAACATCAAGATGATCACTAGTATTTTAGGAAGGGAATTCCTAATTGATATAGCAAAAGGTTTGGCCAAGTAATTTAAGTTAAAAAGTTTTTTTCCAGGAGATTTACTCTCTGGTAATCGATTACTAGTGGCCAAAAATGATTTATAACAGCTACTAAATATTTGAATTCAAATTTTAGACTGTGTAATCGATTACACAATATTGGTAATCGATTACTAGAAGTTAATAAATGTTTTAATTCAAATTTTAAAAGCTGTAATCGATTACACAAATCCTGTAATCGATTACCAGAGAAGATTTTCAGAAAAATATTTCTAAGAGTCACATCTTCTCAAATGGTTTTTACATGACCACCAAAGGTCTATATATATGTAACTTAGAACACGAATTTGCTCAAAGTTTTTCAGAACAACAAGTGTTTATTCTCTCAAAGAGCAAAATCATTTTATCCTCTTAAGAATTCCTTGGCCAATACACTTGCAATTCAATAAGGAATCATTTGAGTGCTCAGATTGTAAAATCTATCTCTTTCAAGAGAGATTCATTCTTCTCTTCTTTCTAATTCTCTAAGGGATTAAGAGACCGAGGGTCTCTTGTTGTAAAAGAATTCTAAAACACAAAGGAAGGATTGTCCTTGTGTGTTCAGAACTTGTAAAAGGATTTTACAAGATAGTGGAACTCTCAAGCGGGTTGCTTGGGAACTGGACGTAGGCACAAGGGTGTGGCCGAACCAGTATAAATCTGAGTTTGCACTTTCACTTCCCTTAAACTCTTTTATTTATTATTGTTTTATATTTATATTCAGATTGTTCTATTTGGATCATTATTTAAGGAATTCATTGTTAAGGGAATTTGTAACTTGAATAGAAAGTGAAATAGAATTTTTATTGGGGAAATAGTTCGTAATATCTTAATTCAACCCCGCTTCTTAAGATATCTGAGGCCACTTGTCTAACAAGTGGTATTAGAGCTTCATTCTTGTATAAAGTTTAGAAGCTTCAAGAAAAAAAAATGGCCTCAGCAAACTTCTTATATCCAGAAGGAAATTCAATCAATAGGCCTCCAATCTTTAATGGAGAGGGTTACCACTACTCGAAAACCCGAATGCAAATTTTTATTGAGGCAATAGACTTAATTATTTGGGAAGCCATAGAAATAGGGTCTTATATACCCACCACAGTAGAAAGAATTACAATAGATGGAAGCACATCAAGTGAAAGCATAACAATAGAAAAACCTAGAGATAGATGGTCTGAAGAGGATAAAAGACGAGTACAATACAATTTAAAAGCCAAAAATATAATTACATCTGCCCTGGGAATGGATGAATATTTCAGGGTTTCAAATTGTAAGAGTGCTAAGGAAATGTGGGACACTCTACACTTAACACATGAAGGAACAACATATGTTAAAAGATCTAGGATAAACACATTAACTCATGAATATGAACTATTTAGGATGAATGCAAATGAAAGCATTCAAGACATGCAAAAGAGGTTTACACATATAGTAAATCATCTTGCAGCATTAGGGAAAGAGTTTCAAAATGAAGATCTCATAAACAAAGTGTTAAGATGTTTAAGCAGAGAATGGCAACCTAAAGTAACAGCCATTACTGAATCTAGAGATTTATCTAACATGACTCTTGCTACTCTATTTGGAAAGTTACAGGAACACAAAATGAAATTATTGAGATTAAGTCAACATGAAGAAAATGACAAGAAAAAGAAGGGAATTGCTCTTAAAGCCTCATCTTCAATCCAAGAAGAAAGTTATAAGGAAATTGATCTAGATGAAGATGATGATCTTATCCTTTTTGTAAAAAGGTTCAACAAGTTTCTTAAAGTAAGAGGAAATCAAAGGCGACCCAATTTTAAATCTAAAAGAAGGACAGAAACTTCATCCTCTACTCCAAAGTGCTTTGAGTGCAATCAACCTGGACATCTGAGGGTTGATTGTCCTATCTTCAAGAAAAAGATGGAGAAGTCTGAAAAGAAAAATTTTAGTGAAAAGAAATTGAAGAAAGCATACATCACATGGGATGAAAATGATATGGAATCTTCTGAAGATTCAGAAAATGAAGAGATAAACCTCTGCCTAATGGCTAAAAGTTATAAAAGTGATGAAGAGGTAACATCTTCAAATAACTTATCCATTTCTTTTGATGAATTACAAGATGCATTTGCTGATTTGCATAAAGAGTCAATTAAACTTGCAAAGTTAGTTTCATCTTCTAAGAAAACAATTTCAGATTTAGAAAATGAAATTTCAAAATTAAACAAAGAATTAGATCATCTTAGAAATGAAGTCTCAATTTCTAAATCAAATGAAAAATTTCATATCTCTACTAATTCTGACAAGAAAATATCTGATTCTTGTAGTTGTTGTGAAAAATATGAAAAAGAAATTAAAGAGTTGAAAAACTCACTTGCAAAATTTTCTTATAGTAAAAATAATTTAGATGTCATATTAGGAAAACAAAGATATGTCTCCAATAAGGCTGGAATAGGATATAAATCTGAAAAACAACAAAAATTTAATAAAAACTTCTCTACTTCCACACAAAAATATAATTCTAGTTCTATCACTTGTTTTTACTGTGGAAGAAAAGGGCATGGCATATCTACTTGCTACTTTAAGAAAAACTACAACAACATTAAAATGATATGGGTCCCAAAAGGATCTTCAGTTTACACTAACACACAAGGACCCAATAAAGTTTGGGTACCTAAGTCAAAAACTTGATTATGTAGGTGTCTTTGAGGAAGGAGTGGTACTTAGATAGCGGATGCTCAAAACATATGACTGGAGATGCATCAAAGTTTACACATATCTCTCCCAAGAAAAGCGGGCATGTAACATATGGTGACAACAACAAAGGTAGAATCCTTGGAGTTGGTAAAATAGGTACAAATTCTCAAACTCCATTGAAAATGTTTTACTTGTTGAAGGTCTTAAGCACAGCCTGCTTAGTCTTAGTCAATTATGTGACAAAGGCTATCTAGTATCATTTGATTCTCAAAAATGTCTTATAGAACATAAGCATGACATTAATATAAAGCATGTAGGACATAGAGTCAACAATGTATACATGATAGACTTAAGCCTAAAACTAGATAACAATCATTGTTTTCTTAGCAAAGATGATGATCCATGGTTATGGCATAAAAGAATTGCTCACATAAACAAATTAATTTCAAAAGATTTAGTAGTTGGTTTGCCTAAATTGAAATTTGAAAAAGATAAACTATGTAATGCATGTCAAAAGGGTAAACAAACTAAAGTCTCATTCAAACCTAAAAATATTGTTTCGACCTCTCAACCCTTACAATTATTGCATATGGATTTATTTGGTCCATCTAGAACCATGAGTTTTGGAGGAAATTACTATGCTCTTGTTATAGTTGATGATTTCTCTAGATATACTTGGGTATTATTCATTACTCATAAAAGTGATGCATTCCAAGCATTTTGAAAACTTGCTAAAGTTATACAAAACAAGAAAAATCTTAAGATTGCATCCATTAGAAGTGATCATGGGGGTGAATTTGAAAACAAAGATTTTGAATTATTTTGTGAAGAACATGGTATTGAACATAATTTTTCTGCACCTAGAACCCCTCAACAAAATGGAGTTGTTGAGAGGAAAAATAGGTCATTGGAAGAAATTGCTAGAACTTTATTAAATGATACTTTTCTTCCAAAATATTTTTGGGCTGAAGCCGTCAATATTGCATGTTACATCATGAATGTTAGTGCTTAGCTCTACTGAGTTTTAAAAGATTGGCTAAGATTTTGTTAAAACATAAGCACTTAGACAATGAAGGAAAGCTAGAGTTGCTGCACATGATGTCCAACGTTATGTCAAAGAATAAGATCGGGCTGCACAATGCACAAGGCAAGATGAAATGTCAAATGAAGAGTTGAAACTGCAGGATTCACGATGTCGGATACAATGTCCAGGACATCCTGCCTGAAAATACTGGAATTGCTAAAAGCATTGAAGCTGCAGGATCCACGATGTCGGATACAATGTCCAGGACATCCTGCCCGAAAATACTGGAGTTGCTAAAAGCATTGAAGCTGCAGGATCCACGATGTCGGATACGATGTCCAGGACATCTGGCCCGAAAATACTGGACATATAAATCTGTTATATCTTTAACAGATTATTGTGCAGTTAGCAAGAGATTAGATGATCTATCTTTAGGAACGAATTAAAAGATAATTAAAGTTCGAATTACAAACTAGAAGAGTTCGTTCAAGGAATAAAGATTAAAGATAAAAACTAAAAGATCAAACTGTATCTTTTAGATCTTTAAGTGCAGATTTTCAGGAAAATGATAGATCTCATCCAGCATCAAGAAGTTGTAGCCCAGAAACGCTCACTGCTATATAAACACGAAGGCTGCACGAGTTTTGTACCAAGTCCGGGATTGAAGAGTTATTTTGTGAGTTTTGGGACTTGAGTGTTTTGTGAGCCACCTTGATGGTACCCTAACATCAAGTGTTGGACCTGAGTGTGTAGAGTTGATCTCTTGTGTGTAGAGTTGATCTCTAGTGTGTAGAGTTGATCTCTTTTGTTCAGAGAGCAATCTCTGGTGTGTTTTTTGATTTGATTGTAAACACGGGAGTGTGATTGAGAGGGAGTGAGAGGGGTTCTCATATCTAAGAGTGGCTCTTAGGTAGAGGTCGCACGGGTAGTGGTTAGGTGAGAAGGTTGTAAACAGTGGCTGTTAGACCTTGAACTAACACTATTTTAGTGGATTTCCTCCCTGGCTTGGTAGCCCCCAGATGTAGGTGAGGTTGCACCGAACTGGGTTAACAATTCTCTTGTGTTATTTACTTGTTTAATCTGTTCATACACTCAGAGATAATCTGCATGTTCTGAAGCGTGATGTCGTGACATCCTGTACGACATCTGGCATTGGTATCAGAATTTCAATTGGTATCAGAGCGGGCACTCGAAATCACTGAGTGAGACCTAGGGAGATAAATTCTGATGAACATGGAGAAAGAAGGAGGACCAGTGAACAGACCACCAATTCTGGATGGAACCAACTATGAATACTGGAAAGCAAAGATGGTGGCCTTCCTCAAATCACTGGATAGCAGAACCTGGAAAGCTGTCATCAAAGGCTGGGAACATCCCAAGATGCTGGACACAGAAGGAAAGCCCACTGATGAATTGAAGCCAGAAGAAGACTGGACTAAAGAAGAAGACGAATTGGCACTTGGAAACTCCAAAGCTTTGAATGCTCTATTCAATGGAGTTGACAAGAATATCTTCAGACTGATCAACACATGCACAGTGGCCAAGGATGCATGGGAGATCCTGAAAACCACTCATGAAGGAACCTCCAAAGTGAAGATGTCCAGATTGCAACTATTGGCCACAAAATTCGAAAATCTGAAGATGAAGGAGGAAGAATGTATTCATGACTTCCACATGAACATTCTTGAAATTGCCAATGCTTGCACTGCCTTGGGAGAGAGGATGACAGATGAAAAGCTGGTGAGAAAGATCCTCAGATCCTTGCCTAAGAGATTTGACATGAAAGTCACTGCAATAGAGGAGGCCCAAGACATTTGCAACTTGAGAGTGGATGAACTCATTGGTTCCCTTCAAACCTTTGAGCTAGGACTCTCGGATAGGGCTGAAAAGAAGAGCAAGAATCTGGCTTTCGTGTCCAATGATGAAGGAGAAGAAGATGAGTATGACCTGGACACTGATGAAGGTCTGACTAACGCAGTTGTGCTCCTTGGAAAACAGTTCAACAAAGTAATGAACAGAATGGACAGGAGGCAGAAACCACATGTCCGGAACATCCCTTTCGACATCAGGAAAGGTAGTGAATACCAGAAAAGGTCAGATGAAAAGCCCAGTCACAGCAAAGGAATTCAATGCCGTGGGTGTGAAGGCTTTGGACACATCAAAGCTGAATGTCCCACTCATCTCAAGAAGCAGAGGAAAGGACTTTCTGTAAGTCGGTCTGATGATACAGAGAGTGAACAAGAAAGTGATTCTGACAGAGATGTGAATGCACTCACTGGGAGATTTGACTCTGCTGAAGATTCAAGTGATACAGATAGTGAAATCACTTTTGATGAGCTTGCTATATCTTATAGAGAACTATGCATCAAAAGTGAGAAGATTCTTCAGCAGGAAGCACAACTGAAGAAGGTCATTGCAAATCTGGAGGCTGAAAAGGAGGCACATGAAGAGGAGATCTCTGAGCTTAAAGGAGAAGTTGGTTTTCTGAACTCTAAACTGGAAAACATGACAAAATCAATAAAGATGCTGAATAAAGGCTCAGATACGCTTGATGAGGTGCTACAGCTTGGAAAGAATGTTGGAAACCAGAGAGGACTTGGATTTAATCCTAAGTCTGCTGGCAGAA
Organism: Glycine soja; assembly: GCF_004193775.1. Classification (NCBI taxonomy): domain Eukaryota; kingdom Viridiplantae; phylum Streptophyta; class Magnoliopsida; order Fabales; family Fabaceae; genus Glycine; species Glycine soja. Next base: position 25,657,476 of record NC_041004.1, read on the forward strand.
CAACCATGACAGAATTTGTTCCTGCCAAAAACAGCACTGGAGCCACGATGTCACAACATCGGTCTCGACATCATGGAACGCAGCAGAAAAGGAGCAAAAGAAAGAATTGGAGGTGTCACTACTGTGGCAAGTATGGTCACATAAAGCCCTTTTGCTATCATTTACATGGTCATCCACGTCATGGAACTCGAAATAGCAGCAGTGGAAGGAAGATGATGTGGGTTCCAAAACACAAGACTGTTAGTCTTGTTGTTCATACTTCACTTAGAGCATCAGCTAAGGAAGATTGGTACCTAGATAGCGGCTGTTCCAGACACATGACAGGAGTTAAAGAATTCCTGGTGAACATTGAACCTTGCTCCACTAGCTATGTGACATTTGGAGATGGCTCTAAAGGAAAGATCACTGGAATGGGAAAGCTAGTCCATGATGGACTTCCTAGTCTGGACAAAGTACTGCTGGTGAAGGGACTGACTGCAAACTTGATCAGCATCAGTCAGCTGTGTGATGAAGGATTCAATGTAAACTTCACAAAGTCAGAATGCTTGGTGACAAATGAGAAGAGTGAAGTTCTAATGAAGGGCAGCAGATCAAAGGACAACTGCTACCTATGGACATCTCAAGAAACCAGTTACTCCTCCACATGTCTATCCTCCAAAGAAGATGAAGTCAGAATATGGCATCAAAGATTTGGACATCTGCACTTAAGAGGCATGAAGAAAATCATTGACAAAGGTGCTGTTAGAGGCATTCCCAATCTGAAAATAGAAGAAGGCAGAATTTGTGGTGAATGTCAGATTGGAAAGCAAGTCAAGATGTCCCACCAGAAGCTTCAACATCAGACCACTTCCAGGGTGCTGGAACTACTTCACATGGACTTGATGGGGCCTATGCAAGTTGAAAGCCTTGGAGGAAAGAGGTATGCCTATGTTGTTGTGGATGATTTCTCCAGATTTACCTGGGTCAACTTTATCAGAGAAAAATCAGACACCTTTGAAGTATTCAAGGAGTTGAGTCTAAGACTTCAAAGAGAAAAAGACTGTGTCATCAAGAGAATCAGGAGTGACCATGGCAGAGAGTTTGAAAACAGCAGGTTTACTGAATTCTGCACATCTGAAGGCATCACTCATGAGTTCTCTGCAGCCATTACACCACAACAGAATGGCATAGTTGAGAGGAAAAACAGGACTTTGCAAGAGGCTGCTAGGGTCATGCTTCATGCCAAAGAACTTCCCTATAATCTCTGGGCTGAAGCCATGAACACAGCATGCTACATCCACAACAGAGTCACACTGAGAAGAGGGACTCCAACCACACTGTATGAAATCTGGAAAGGGAGGAAGCCAACTGTCAAGCACTTCCACATCTTTGGAAGTCCATGTTACATTTTGGCAGATAGAGAGCAAAGGAGAAAGATGGATCCCAAGAGTGATGCAGGAATATTCCTGGGATACTCTACAAACAGCAGAGCATATAGAGTATTCAATTCCAGAACCAGAGCTGTGATGGAATCCATCAATGTGGTTGTTGATGATCTAACTCCAGCAAGAAAGAAGGATGTCGAAGAAGATGTTAGAACATCGGGAGACAATGTAGCAGATACAGCTAAAAGTGCAGAGAATGCAGAAAACTCTGATTCTGCTACAGATGAATCAAACATCAACCAACCCGACAAGGGACCCTCCATTAGAATCCAGAAGATGCACCCCAAGGAGCTGATTATAGGAGATCCAAACAGAGGAGTCACTACAAGATCAAGGGAGATTGAGATTGTCTCCAACTCATGTTTTGTCTCCAAAATTGAGCCCAAGAATGTGAAAGAGGCACTGGCTGATGAGTTCTGGATCAATGCTATGCAAGAAGAATTGGAGCAATTCAAAAGGAATGAAGTCTGGGAGCTAGTTCCGAGACCCGAGGGAACTAATGTGATTGGCACCAAGTGGATCTTCAAGAACAAAACCGATGAAGAAGGTGTTATAACCAGAAACAAGGCCAGACTTGTTGCTCAAGGCTACACTCAGATTGAAGGTGTAGACTTTGATGAAACATTCGCCCTAGTTGCTAGACTTGAGTCCATCAGATTGTTACTTGGTGTAGCTTGCATCCTCAAATTCAAGCTGTACCAAATGGATGTGAAGAGCGCATTTCTGAATGGATACCTGAATGAAGAAGCCTATGTGGAGCAGCCAAAGGGATTTGTAGATCCAGCTCATCCAGATCATGTATACAGGCTCAAGAAGGCTCTCTATGGATTGAAGCAAGCTCCAAGAGCTTGGTATGAAAGGCTAACTGAGTTCCTTACTCAGCAAGGGTATAGGAAGGGAGGAATTGACAAGACTCTCTTTGTCAAACAAGAGGCTGAAAACTTGATGATAGCACAGATATATGTTGATGACATTGTGTTTGGAGGGATGTCGAATGAGATGCTTCGACATTTTGTCCAACAGATGAAATCTGAATTTGAGATGAGTCTTGTTGGAGAGCTGACTTATTTTCTGGGACTTCAAGTGAAGCAGATGGAAAACTCCATATTCCTCTCACAAAGCAAGTATGCAAAGAACATTGTCAAGAAGTTTGGGATGGAGAATGCCAGCCATAAAAGAACACCTGCACCTACTCACTTGAAGCTGTCAAAAGATGAAGCTGGCACCAGTGTTGATCAAAGTCTGTACAGAAGCATGATTGGGAGCTTACTATATTTAACAGCTAGCAGACCCGACATCACCTATGCAGTAGGTGTTTGTGCAAGATATCAAGCCAATCCTAAGATAAGTCACTTGACTCAAGTAAAGAGAATTCTGAAATATGTAAATGGCACCAGTGACTATGGGATTATGTACTGTCATTGTTCAGATTCAATGCTGGTTGGGTATTGTGATGCTGATTGGGCTGGAAGTGCAGATGACAGAAAAGCACTTCTGGTGGATGCTTCTATCTGGGCAACAATCTTATTTCATGGTTCAGCAAGAAGCAGAACTGTGTGTCCCTATCTACTGCAGAAGCCGAGTATATTGCAGCAGGAAGCAGCTGTTCACAACTAGTTTGGATGAAGCAGATGCTCAAGGAGTACAATGTCGAACAAGATGTCATGACATTATACTGTGACAACTTGAGTGCTATTAATATTTCTAAAAATCCTGTTCAACACAGCAGAACCAAGCACATTGACATTAGACATCACTATATTAGAGAGCTTGTTGATGATAAAGTGATCACACTGGAGCATGTTGACACTGAGGAACAAATAGCAGATATTTTCACAAAGGCACTGGATGCAAAACAGTTTGAAAAACTGAGGGGCAAGCTGGGCATTTGTCTGCTAGAGGAATTATAGCAGCTACTGCTATCTGAACGTGCTCAAACGTCTCACTTAACATTAATAGCACGTTCACTACTGAGCCAAAACAAATTCGACCGTTGCTTCACACGGCCCTTTACATTCCTCATTCAAACTTATATTGTCGTGGTAATCCCATCTTCAGCATTTCCCAACACCTCTCGGAAATTCACGAAACCATTCCAAAAGCTCTGCTTCTCCATGGCTACCGCACCAAAAGAAACTTCAGCTCCTGGTTCACCCTCTGTACCATCATCCCCATCATCCACCAAAGCGCCATCAATCCAGGAACAACCTGAATTCCATATCCAACCCATACAGATGATTCCTGGTCAAGCCCCTGTTCCTGAAAAACTGGTTCCCAAACGACAACAGGGTGTGAAGATTTCTGAAAACCCTAGCCTTGCAACAAGTCCTAGGGAAGTAGACACAGAGATGGATAAGAAGATCCGCAGTATTGTGAGTAACATTCTGAAAAATGCCTCTGTTCCTGATGCTGATAAAGATGTTCCAACATCTTCCACCCCAAATGCTTCTGTGCCTGATGTTGAGAAAGATGTTCCAACATCTTCCGCCCCAAATGCTGAAGTCCTCTCTTCCTCCAGCAAAGAGAGATCAACAGAGGAAGATGATCAAGCCGCAGAGGAGATTCCTGCATCACGGGCACCAGAACCTGCTCCAGGTGACCTCATTGACCTAGAAGAGGTAGAATCTGATGAGGAACCCATTGCCAACAAATTGGCACCTGGCATTGCAGAACGATTACAAAGCCGAAAAGGAAAAACCCCCATTAAGAGGTCAGGACGAATCAAGACTATGGCCCAGAAGAAAAGCACTCCAATCACTCCTACCTCATCCAGACGAAGCAAAGTCGCAATTCCTTCCAAGAAGAGGAAAGAAATTTCCTCATCTGATTCTGATGATGATGTCGAACTAGATGTCTCGACATCAAAGAGGACCAAGACATCAGGGAAGAAGGTGCCTGGTAATGTCCCTGATGCACCATTGGACAACATCTCATTCCACTCCATTGGCAATGCAGAAAGGTGGAAATTCGTGTATCAACGCAGACTTGCCTTGGAAAGAGAACTGGGAAGAGCTGCCTTGGATTGCAAGGAGATCATGGACCTCATCACGGCTGCTGGACTGCTGAAGACTGTCACCAAGTTGGGAGATTGCTATGAGAGTCTAGTCAGGGAATTCATTGTCAACATTCCCTCTGACATAACAAACAGAAAGAGTGATGAGTATCAAAGAGTGTTTGTCAGAGGAAAATGTGTTAGATTCTCCCCTGCTGTGATCAACAAATACCTGGGCAGACCAACAGATGGAGTGGTGGACATTACTGTTTCTGAGCATCAAATTGCCAAGGAAATCACTGCCAAACAAGTCCAGCATTGGCCAAAGAAAGGGAAGCTGTCTGCAGGGAAGCTGAGTGTGAAATATGCAATCTTGCACAGGATTGGAGCTGCAAACTGGGTACCCACCAATCATACTTCCACTGTTGCCACAGGTTTGGGTAAATTTCTGTATGCTGTTAGAACCAAGTCCAAATTTAATTTTGGAAACTATATTTTTGATCAAACTGTTAAGCAGTCAGAATCATTTGCTGTCAAATTACCCATTGCCTTCCCAACTGTATTATGTGGCATTATGTTGAGTCAACATCCCAATATTTTAAACTACACTGACTCTGTGATGAAGAGAGAATCTCCTCTATCCCTGCATTACAAACTGTTTGAGGGGACACATGTCCCAGACATTGTCTCGACATCAGGGAAAGCTGCTGCTTCAGGTGCTGTGTCCAAGGATGCCTTGATTGCTGAACTCAAGGACACATGCAAGGTGCTGGAAGCAACCATCAAAGCCAACACAGAGAAGAAAATGGAGCTGGAACGGATGATCAGAAGACTCTCAGAAAGTGGCATTGATGATGGTGAAGCAGCTGAGGAAGAAGAAGAAGCAGCTGAGGAAGAAGAAGAAGCAGCTGAGGCAGAGGAAGATGCAGTAGAGGATACAGATTCAGATGATGATGATGATTCTGAAGCCACCCCATGATCATCAGACCCTTATGTTTTTTTTTGCTTTTTACTTTTATTAGCTAAAGGGGCATGTCCCTTTGAACAATGGTTACTATTGGTCTGTAATATTTGCACCTTAAGCTCATGCATTCTACTTTTGTCAAATTCTGTCTAAAAAGGGGGAGTAATAGTTATGCATGATTTGGGAGTAATGGTATTAATATGTATGCAATAGTAGTATTATGCATGATGTATGATTTTGAGAAGTAGGATACGATGTATGCATGATTCATGATTTCGAGGGGGAGGTGTATGAATATGAATTTGAGGGGGAGACTGCTGCTGCCGATGATGACTGGTGTAAGCTACTAGTAGCTGATAGAAGATGCTGCAGTAAGCATGGAGACAGGGGGAGCAGGAGCAGAAAGCTGCAGTAAGCATGGAGACAGGGGGAGCAGGAGCAAAAAGCTGATGTCACGTGAGATGTCTTGACATCCTGGAAACGACTTGCAACTTGTCTAAACTACAGATTCCGCTGTGCTTGATTACTCTGATAATGAAAGTTGCTGATCCCACTTGCATAACTGCTCGTACCTGCTCAGGAAGTGTCTAAGTATGTTTTAGACAAAATTTGCCAAAGGGGGAGATTGTTAGTGCTTAGCTCTACTGAGTTTTAAAAGATTGGCTAAGATTTTGTTAAAACATAAGCACTTAGACAATGAAGGAAAGCTGGAGTTGCTGCACATGATGTCCAACGTTATGTCAAAGAATAAGATCGGGCTGCACAATGCACAAGGCAAGATGAAATGTCAAATGAAGAGTTGAAACTGCAGGATTCACGATGTCGGATACAATGTCCAGGACATCCTGCCTGAAAATACTGGAATTGCTAAAAGCATTGAAGCTGCAGGATCCACGATGTCGGATACAATGTCCAGGACATCCTGCCCGAAAATACTGGAGTTGCTAAAAGCATTGAAGCTGCAGGATCCACGATGTCGGATACGATGTCCAGGACATCTGGCCCGAAAATACTGGACATATAAATCTGTTATATCTTTAACAGATTATTGTGCAGTTAGCAAGAGATTAGATGATCTATCTTTAGGAACGAATTAAAAGATAATTAAAGTTCGAATTACAAACTAGAAGAGTTCGTTCAAGGAATAAAGATTAAAGATAAAAACTAAAAGATCAAACTGTATCTTTTAGATCTTTAAGTGCAGATTTTCAGGAAAATGATAGATCTCATCCAGCATCAAGAAGTTGCAGCCCAGAAACGCTCACTGCTATATAAACACGAAGGCTGCACGAGTTTTGTACCAAGTCCGGGATTGAAGAGTTATTTTGTGAGTTTTGGGACTTGAGTGTTTTGTGAGCCACCTTGATGGTACCCTAACATCAAGTGTTGGACCTGAGTGTGTAGAGTTGATCTCTTGTGTGTAGAGTTGATCTCTAGTGTGTAGAGTTGATCTCTTTTGTTCAGAGAGCAATCTCTGGTGTGTTTTTTGATTTGATTGTAAACACGGGAGTGTGATTGAGAGGGAGTGAGAGGGGTTCTCATATCTAAGAGTGGCTCTTAGGTAGAGGTCGCACGGGTAGTGGTTAGGTGAGAAGGTTGTAAACAGTGGCTGTTAGACCTTGAACTAACACTATTTTAGTGGATTTCCTCCCTGGCTTGGTAGCCCCCAGATGTAGGTGAGGTTGCACCGAACTGGGTTAACAATTCTCTTGTGTTATTTACTTGTTTAATCTGTTCATACACTCAGAGATAATCTGCATGTTCTGAAGCGTGATGTCGTGACATCCTGTACGACATCTGGCATTGGTATCAGAATTTCAATGAATATGGCCTTAATAAGACCCATTTTAAAGAAAACCCCATATGAGTTATATAATGGTAGAAAACCCAACATTTCACATCTACATGTTTTTGGTTGCAAATGTTTTGTGCTTAATAATGGTAAAGATAATCTAGGAAAATTTGATGCAAAATCTGATGAAGGCATCTTTCTTGGATATTCATTGCAAAGCAAAGCATATAGGATATATAATAAAAGAACTATGAATATTGAGGAATCCATTCATGTTACTTTTGATTAATCTAATGCTATCTTGTCAAGAAAGAATATGCTAGATGATATTGTAGAATCTTTAGAACAAGTTCATATTCATGGACAAGATTCTAAAGGAAAAGGGAAAGGAAGCAATGAAGATTCTCCAGAAGAAGCCAAATCAAATAATGAACTTCCAAAAGAATGGAAATCCTCAAAAGATCATCCTCTTGACAACATTATTGGTGATATCTCAAAAGGGGTAACAACTAGACATTCTCTTAAAGAATTATGCAATTATATGGATTTTGTATCTATGATTGAACCTAAAAATATAAAAGAAACCATAGTAGATGATAACTGGATTATTGCCATGCAAGAAGAAGTGAATCAGTTTGAAAGAAACAATGTGTGGGAACTTGGAGAAACCTAAAAATTATCCCATCATAGGAACAAAATGGGTATTTAGAAATAAGTTAGATGAACATGGAATAATCATTAGAAATAAGGCTAGATTAGTTGCAAAAGGATATAATCAAGAAGAAGGTATAGATTATGAGGAAACATATGCTCCAGTTGCTAGATTAGAAGCCATTAGAATGCTCTTAGCATATGCATCCATAATGAATTTTAAGCTTTATCAAATGGATGTTAAAAGTGCTTTTCTAAATGGCTTAATTCAAGAAGAAGTATATGTTGAACAACCACCTGGTTTTGAAATATCGGATAAGCCAACTCATGTCTATAAATTGAAGAAGGCTTTATATGGCTTGAAACAAGCCCCTAGGGCTTGGTACGAGCGTCTAAGTAAGTTCCTCTTAGAAAAGGACTTTTCTAGAGGAAAAGTAGATACTACTCTTTTTATAAAGAGAAAATCAAATGATATTTTATTAGTTCAAATTTATGCTATTGACATTATTTTTGGATCCACTAATGAATTATTGTGCAAGGAATTCTCCCATTACATGCAAAGTGAGTTTGAAATGTCAATGATGGGAGAACTTAACTTCTTTCTTGGATTGCAAATTAAACAAACTAAGGATGGTATCTTTGTCAATCAATCCAAGTATTGCAAAGAGTTAATCCACAAATTCGACATGGAAAATGCTAAGCACATGGCTACACCAATGAGCACTGCTTGCTATCTAGATAAAGATGAAACCGGTCAGTCAATAGATGTTAAGCAATATCGAGGTATGATCGGATCACTTCTTTATTTATTTGCTAGCAGACCTGATATAATGTTTAGTGTGTGTATGTGTGCTAGATTTCAATCAAATCCTAAACAATCACATCTTAGTGCTGTTAAACGAATCATAAGATATTTAGTAGGCACTATGAACTTAGGTTTATGGTATCCTAGAAATTCCACATGCACCTTAATTGGATATTCTGATTCAAACTTTGCCGGTTCTAAAACAGATAGAAAGAGCACAAGCGGAACTTGTCAGTTCATTGGTTCTGCTCTAGTTTCTTGGCATAGTAAGAAACAAAATAGTGTTGCTTTATCCACTGCAGAAGTAGAATATATTTCTGCCGACAGTTGTTGTGCACAAATCTTATGGATGAAGCAACAACTTTCTGATTATGGAATCCTTCTTGACCATATACCTATTAGATGTGATAATACAAGTGCAATTAATCTCTCCAAGAATCCAATTCAACACTCTAGAACTAAACATATAGAAATTAGGCACCATTTTCTTAGAGATCATGTTCTAAAGGGAGATTGTGTATTAGAGTTTGTTGATACTAAGAATCAACTTGCTGATATTTTCACAAAACCTCTCCCTAAAGAAACATTCTTCTCTATTAGAAGGGAATTAGGCCTCTTAGATGTTAGTGATTTAGATAAATAATGATTGATTGATTAATTTATTCTTATGATTGATTGTTTATGTTAAGTATGTTACTTTGATTGATTTTGTTTAAATTCTTGTTATTATGATAGAATTTATGAATTCCTGTGTGTTTTATATTTGAATGATTGAATTAAGTGCATTAGTAGTGATAATTAATAATATTAGATGTATTTAGCATAGACATAGGTAATTTTTTTTAGAAACTAGCCTAGTTTATGCTTTGGTAATCGATTACCATCCAGTGTAATCGATTACACAAGAACAGGCAGTCTGTATTGATTACAACATCCTGTAATCGATTACCAAAAGGTTTATTACTCCTGTAATCGATTACCAAGCCTTGTAATCGATTACAACTCGTCCTCGTCTATAAATACCTATGAAACCAGTGTTGTTGTGCAGCCAAGGCTTCTCCTCGTGCCTCCTCCATCCCTAAATCTTCAAACCTTCGTATCTTACTCAAATCTTCACAAAAACACGTCCCGTAAAGCCCAATCACTCCTCTTTCACTTCCACCGATTGAAATTCACTAAAACTTCATCAAATGGCAGAACCATCGAAGAAGAGAAAGGGATCATCCTCCATCGCCGCTGTTGCTGCCCATCGCCGCCACGGACCATCCGAAGCACCCACAACACCTATTCATCCCTCTTTGTCAACTCCAAGATCATCCACTTTGTTTTCATCCAATGATCAGCATCTACGGTACCTTTCTCAATTTTCTTCTAGGATCATCTTAGACCCTAAGTACCTAGACGTAGATTTCTTTAATGATGAAACGTTTGATTGCTATCAAGTGTTTCAAAATTCTGGCTTGGTTGATTTCATGTCCTTAAAATTGCCACATTATCCTGAACTTGTAAAGGTCTTCTACTGCAATTTAAAAATTCAGGATGACATTATTTCTTCTGAGGTACATGGTATTCCCATGATCATTGATCAGTCATTGTTCTTTTCTTTAACTCATTTACCCAGTCAAGGTGCACCTTTTGAGGGCACCATTGTTGATGACTAGAAATTTGATTATTCTAGTCATGATACTCGCCGTATGGTCTGCAATGACCAGGTTGAAATAACCGGTAGATTGCTGGCCGGGTCATTAACATTTGATAATCGCATCATGCACTATATCATTGTTAGAATTTTGATTCCCCGGTCTTCAAATTTGGCACAAGCCTCTGAGGAGGATTTGATTCTGATGTGGGCTTTCCTTATCGGGAGTCAGATCGACTGGGCTCACTTGGTTCGGTACCGAATGCATAAGGCATTACGGGCCAATGCACCTCTCCATTACCCTCAATTGATAACTTTGTTTCTGCGTCATTTTCAAATTCCGCTTGATGATGAACCATTTGTTCAAGTCAAGCATTCCTTTGCAATTGGTGCTGGTGTAGTGACTTCCTTTGGATACCGTAAGGATCGGAATGGTCAATGGCTGAAGAAAGACGCACTCCCTCCTCAAGATAAGCGTACTCCTTCACCTCCTTCTCAACGAGATGATTCAGCACTCATGACTGAAGTTCTTTCCGAATTACGGGGTCTTCGTTCTTATGTTGGTGAACATTTCGACTCACTGGATACTCGTTTTGCCGGAATGGATATTCGCCTCACACAGCTTGAAGAGGATGTGGGTTACATTCGTCAGAGTTTCGATCTTCCACCACCACCTCCACCTTCTTAGAATTTAGTTTATAATACTATGTCTCTTATAAGCCGTGTATTTTGGCTATGCTACTTAGATTATTATTTTCAGTACTTTATTTATCTTTTAGTATTGGGATTTTAGACTTTTATGCTTTGATACTATGTGTTTTTGAATTTTGAACTAATTGGATTCTGGTTTGGTTATGTCTTATTTATGATTTTGGTTGGTTATGACTTATACTTTGTAATTGATCTTTGTCCACTTCATTATATTATCTGTTTTGATTCCCAAGTACTTTGGTTTTTTGATGTTGCCAAAGGGGGAGAAAAATGGGGTGTAGAAAAGCTTAGAAAAAGCTTAGAAATCAAGTGATCATCAATTCCAAAACATAGGGGGAGTGAACGCCAAAACATAGGGGGAGTTAACGCCAATTTTATACATATACATTGTTTGCTTGTATCTTGATTTCAGGACTTATATTGTCATCATCAGAAAGAGGGAGATTGTAGAAGCAACTGACTTTGGTGTTTTGATGATGATCATGATGATTTGATGCAAATGATGCAAATGGGCTTTTCAAGTTTAAATTCAAGACAATGATTCAAGAATACAAGCCACAACATCAAGATGATCACTAGTATTTTAGGAAGGGAATTCCTAATTGATATAGCAAAAGGTTTGGCCAAGTAATTTAAGTTAAAAAGTGTTTTTCAAGAGATTTACTCTTTGGTAATCGATTACCAGTGGCCAAAAATGATTTATAACAGCTACTAAATATTTGAATTCAAATTTTAGACTGTGTAATCGATTACACAATATTGGTAATCGATTACCAGCAGTTAATAAACGTTTTAATTCAAATTTTAAAAGCTGTAATCAATTACACAAATCCTGTAATCGATTACCAGAGAAGATTTCCAGAAAAATATTTCTAAGAGTCACATCTTCTCAAATGGTTTTTACATGACCACCAAAGGTCTATATATATGTGACTTAGAACACAAATTTGCTTAGAGTTTTTCAGAACAACAAGTGTTTATTCTCTCAAAGAGAAAAATCATTTTATCCTCTTAAGAATTCCTTGGCCAATACACTTGCAATTCAATAAGGAATCATTTGAGTGCTCAGATTGCAAAATCTATCTCTTTCAAGAGAGATTCATTCTTCTCTTCTTTCTAATTCTCTAAGGGATTAAGAGACCGAGGGTCTCTTGTTGTAAAAGAATTCTGAAACACAAAGGAAGGATTGTCCTTGTGTGTTCAAAACTTGTAAAAGGATTTTACAAAATAGTGGAACTCTCAAGCGGGTTGCTTGGGGACTGGACATAGGCACAAGGGTGTGGCCGAACCAGTATAAATCTGAGTTTGCACTTTCTCTTCCCTTAAACTCTTTTATTTATTATTGTTTTATATTTATATTCAGATTGTTCTATTTGAATCATTATTTAAGGAATTCATTGTTAAGGGAATTTGTAACTTGAATAGAAAGTAAAATATAATTTTTATTGGGGAAATAGTTTGTAATATCTTAATTCAACCCCTTTTCTTAAGATATCTGAGGCCACTTGTCTAACAATGTACGCCTTTGTTGTATGATTATTTGAGGATATTTCCATGTTGTGTACATCCCCCTATTGCACTTTTGCGCATCTGCATCATGTCGTCATGCATACGTTGTATGTTGGTCTCGTCTTTTGTCACGGGAGACTGGAAGGTCCATATCACCTTCTTAATTCTACACATGGGGCACTGCGCCCCCAAATGCGCAAGTAAGAAGAGATAATTTTCCGGGCTCTCGTGTCCGTAAATGCATTCATATCATGCATCGCATAAACATCTCTTCATGGCATCATAATGAACATATCGTTCCTGTAATTGTCCGTTATCATATTCCAGCCTCACATTTTTCATGAGTCATTGCATCATCATGCATATGCGTTGAACATACTTTTTGTTCTACAAACTGCATACCTTTTATTTTCATGTTTGCTCATGCATGATCCTTGTGTTTTCCTCTACAAAACAAAAACAAAAAAAGGGGGAAGCGTGAAAATTCACACTACATTCTTAGTTGCGTATGTTAGGTATCATGAGCCAACCATGTTGGGATCATAAACCCATTTCTAAAAAAAAAACACAACAACAAAACAAAATGATTGAGCATGGTACCTAATGCGTGGTTAACTAGGAAATGATGTTTCTTCGGGCATATCAATCTCATAATTACATTTTCCATGCATAGCTTAAAGTATTCCCGAGTCTTTCATCTCTATGAAATATTGTTGAAGTATTGGCGATCAAAATTGCTATTCCGTGAATTATAGGGTTGAACCAAGCTCATGCTTTTACGAAAAGGTTCATCAAGTCAAGTTGAAGTATGGAAGTAACCATCTTGCAAAAATTGGGGAAAAAGATGGATCGAGTTACATCGCTGCTTCGTCTACTGCCAAACACATTTAGGACTGTTGATGTCCTTGTTACTTCCAATTTCACCTTCACAAAGATGCAATGGACCATGATAAAAATCTAAATTTATTCAACCCCCATGTCCTGTGTAAAAATTCGCAATACTTCAACTATGCATCATTCACATACATCCATGCTTTTCATTGGTTGCATTGTTCATTGTATTCTTTCCTTGAAAAAAAAAGCGAACTTAATCATTGTTATAAAAAAGAAAAGAACATGCTTTACGGTGCCCTTACCGAACCCGTGCTAGAGCTAGAGTAATGGGTAAAGTAGAGGAGGTGCAAGAGCAGATGAAGGCCGACATGGAGGCCATGAAAGAGAAAATGGCCACAATGACGGAGGCCATGATGAGCATGAAGAAGATAATGGAAGCCAATGCGGTTGCAGTTGCCGCTACCAGCGTTGTTGCTAAGGTGAACCCAATGCCCCCATCTGGCCTAAAGCAAATGAATCATCCAACCTCAGATATGGTGGGCAAAGATTTGGGAAGTACGGACGGCCCCATGATGTGCAAATTCAAAACAAGCACGCCTTCCCTCCATATGGCTCGCCTCCCAAGGAGGATGTCAATAACTCTGCTCCCATACTCATTGAAAGCCAAAAACCTCAATCTGATCATGCACATGTCTCTCAACCCATGGGGGAGACAAATGAAATGGCCCACCACAATCTAGCTGACTTCGAGCCTTGCCTTGGATATGCCATTGAAGGGTAAGCCGTTGGTGGTATACCCCTGCAAAACACTTTGGAAGGCCCTCAATATCACCCACAACCACACCCCTTGCATTCCACACCGGGTAAAAACCCTCATGCTATGGCAGAAATGGGAAAGTTGGATCATCTAAAGGAAAGGCTCAGGGCCATTGAAGGAGGTGAAGATTATGCCTTTGCTAACCTAGAAGAGTTGTTCCTAGTACCCAATATCATCACCCCTCCCAAATTCAAGGTGTCGGACTTTGACAAGTACAAGGGGACTACTTGCCCCAAGAACCATCTAAAGGTGTGTTGTCGAAAGATGGGGGCATACGCAAAAGATGAGGAACTGTTGATGCATTTCTTCCAAGAAAGTCTTACTGGAGTAGCTGCTACTTGGTACACTAACTTGGAACCTTCCCGAGTCCATTCTTGGAAGGACCTAATGGTTGCCTTCATTGGGCAGTATTAGTATATTTCTGATAAGGCTCTGGATAGGATGCAACTACAAAACATGTGCAAAAAGGGGCACGAATCTTTCAAAAAATACACCCAAAGGTGGAGGGATCTGGCAACCCAAGTGGCACCCCCAATGATGGAAAGGGAGACGATAATCATGATGGTAGAATTCACCCCCATTCTAGTGTCCTATGTTGACTTGCTCCCATATCTACTCGATAATTCAATGGTAGCCATAACCCCAGCCAAGGTTCCTCAACCTCCATTTTTCTGTGGATACGACTCAAACGCAACATGTGCATATCATGGAGGAGTTCCGGGACATTCCATTGAGCACTTATGACTTTGAAGCATAAGGTGCAAAGTCTAATTGATGCGGGCTAGCTGAAATTTGAGGAGAATCGCTTGTGAATCTTAACATTGACAAGCTACACCACACATGGGGCAATTTTGAAAGCTGTTGTTAGATGTCTCTAATGACTCATTAGGATTTTCAAGTTTATGCCATTATTGTAAACCACAATTACAATGCTAAATAATATGGATAAATTGGACATCCTTGTCTCTCTCTCTCACAAACACATCTTTGCTTATTCAACTTCCACCGGAATGTGAGTGTAAGCCATTGGTTTGTTTGCTCAAAGCGACTTGCGCTCCTAAGTGTTGACTTCCAAGACCGTTCAATCAGAGATTACTCGTCCTGCACGTTGGTGAGGGTGCTGTAAAACAACGAGTAAAGTTCGAAACAAATAAGTTTCAAAATAAAAGAAAAAAGCATTTGATTGACTGTGTTTTCAAGTAAAAATATAGACATTCGTGTGACCTCATTTTATCATTCATAGAGAAGTGAGTTATCAAGAATAGGAGTCATTTGACTTAGCCCATCAACTAAAAAAATCCTTCAACTATTTCTCGTCCTTGGAAAATTCTTTTTTGCAAGAATCAACCGCTTATTTCATTCTTCCTTGCTACAAGGTTGTAAAAAGAAAACAACAATGGATGCCTTAGAGCCCTACACTGGGGCAATGAGGGGCACCATGCATAAACCTCAAGCAAACCTAAGGGCAGATTTGAAGTTCTCACCCAATAGGTTCCTTGCTACAAGGTTGTAAAAAGAAAACAACAATGGATGCCTTAGAGCCCTACACTGGGGCAATGAGGGGCACCATGCATAAACCTCAAGCAAACCTAAGGGCAGATTTGAAGTTCTCACCCAATAGGTTCCTTGCTACAAGGTCATGACGAAAGGCATCGATTGATACCTCAAAGCCCTACACTGGGGCAATGAGGGGCACCATGCATAAACCTCAAGCAAACCTAGGGGCAGATTAGAAGTTCTCACCCAATAGGTTCCCTGCTACAAGGTCATGACGAAAGACAATGATTGGTACCTCAAAGCCTTACACTGGGGCAATGAGGGGCACCGTGCATGAGCCTCAAGCGAACCTAGGGGCAGATCAAAAGTTCTCACCCATCTATGTTTTTTAAACAAAAAAAAGGGGGGACAAACCCTGGGATTTCGATGGATTTATTAAACATCAAACGACTCCATTGTCGTCACTACAAAATGGTCAAGTGACTAAATCAAATAGAACATACACTCTGAGGGAGTTCCCAGAGAGATTTGCAAAAGATAGGATAAGGTTGCATGAATTATCACCTCTTTCAAAAAGACAGTCAATATGTGTTTTCAAAAAAAAATTAAATCAAAACCAAAATCACAAAATAGAGAAAGAATGTCATGAACATTGTACAACTTTCCATTACATTGCATTGTTGCATACGAAGTCCGCATTTACCGCATTTCAAGACAAAGGTTGCATGCATCTACATCCCTAAAAATCATGTTAACTGCATAGATTTCCTACATCTAATGTCCAATCTTTTGAACTTGGGATGATCGGCCCTCTCGATGAGTCAATCTCTTGCTTTTTCATAAGGGTGGACCTTTGGGTACTAGTACCCTCACCCTTAGAGGGCTACACGCCCTCGCCTTCAGAGGGCTACACGTTCTCACCTTCAGAGGACTGCACATCCTCACCTTTAGAGGACTGCACGTCCTCACCTTCAGAGGGCTACACGTCCTCAATTTCAGAGGGCTGCACGCCCTCGCCTTTAGAGGGCTACGAGTCCTCATTTTCAGTGTGCTCCATATCCACACCTTAAGAGAATTTAAGGTCTTCTGCCCTTAAATGCTTAACCGAGACTTGCGCTCCCAGTTAAGGGGCCAGTAGTTTCCTTTTATTAGTTCCTGGGCCACCCCCTGATATTGGAGGGCGACCAACTGTGTGAGCACAACCAGAGAGGGAGGCTATCACGCAGCTACTATGCATACCGGGGCAAGATTTCACCCGTGCCGCTGCAAAGAGACGAGTGCGGATCATGCGCGCCAACATGACCACTCTTACACAGATATAGATGACGTTGCTACTTAGCAGCATTCTGCCCAACGACCGCAATGCCAATCTCCCCCTGTGGAAGTATCAGTTGGTCTATGTCGTTCCCACATAGGTAAGTATGCATGTGGCTAAACTGATTTCTAATGCCATCCACTAATTGTAGGGATCGTGCCCACAAAACACCCAGTGGACCCGGAGAAGTCCAACAGGGCCCTGGGGTTTCCAGCTCTAGTTACGGGCCTCTGTCAGTCCTATAGGATGCCCGTTCCCCCCAGCAAGGTCACGCCATCATGACATAGGTAACTATGCACATCGCTCAATTGATTTCTGATGTCATCTATTGTTCGCAGGGATCGCACCCGCAAGACACCCAGTGGACCCGAAGAAGTCCAACAGGGTCCTGGGGTTTCCAGCTCTAGTTACGAGCCTCTATCAGTTTTACGGAGTGCCTATCACCCCCAACAAGGTCATCAAGACCCCTATTAACCAGGCTTTCATCAAGAAGTACTGCGCCCCTGAGGCAGGCGCAGGGCGAGACACCACAGCAGCCTGGGGATGGACGGCAGTGGGCAATAAACGCACCGCCGCCACCTCCAAAGCCCCTCAGCTCATCTAAAAAAGTTGGAGTGTTTCCTACGACCCAGCAGGCAACCAAGTCCAAAGCCAAAGATAAGCAAAAGTACTAGGTCCGTGACCGACAAGTCATCACGCGTCCAACTCAAGATGTTAAAGAAGCGCTACTAGGAGGCAACCTAGTAAGTTTTAAGTTTCTGCTTGTTATTTGATCACCTTTTGTTTCTCAAGTCATAGTAGGACACACCTAGTTGCGAATGATCCTAGGAATTTAAATAAAACAAGCACAAGCTCGGAAGGTAGTCATACCTCACAAAATATGTTTAGGTAGCAAGATACCTTAGATATGCATGTATATAGCAAAAATACCTCACAAAAATATACACATGTTTAGGTAGCAAAATACCTCATGAAAAAAAAGGAAAAACAAAAACAAACAAGAAAAAGAAATAAAAAAATGATAAAAAGAGAGAAAAAAAGAAAAAAAATAATAATAAGTTGTCTAGCTAAAAAAACCAACATGCTTTTGAAAAGAGATAACTTCCAGCTTTTCTTTGAAAAAATTCACTGATCATAACCAGTTTTTGAAAAAAATGTGTATACACCTGAAGGGTGAATGCTGTGAAAATTTTCCTGAATGCCCAAAATAGACTCGGATGAATGCATGAATTGATGAAAGAACATATTTTGGAAACACTAGGTTGACTTAAATAGGGAAAATGAATCATGAGTCCTAGTGTCACATGGCCATAAAAACTTGATGCTTGAGTGTCCGCATAGGTGCATGCATGACCAATTTTGCATAAAATTTCCTAATCATCATTGTTGCATGTGTATCATGGAAATAATGTGGGGCATCCCCTTTATCCCCGAACCACTAGCCAAACCCTGACATATATCATGTCCAGCCGTTCTACAAGCCTTGAGCCAAAATCCGAACTTACCATAAACCTTGACCCAGGGTGAGAATGTCAATCCTTGCCCTCGGAAGAAAACAAAAAAAAAAGGAAAATTCCCAATCAAAGAAAGGGAGAAAGCAAAAAAGAAAGAAAATTCCCAATCAAAAGAGTGGGAGAAAGCAAAAAAAAAAAAAGAAAGAAAATTCCCGATCAAGGGTCGGAAGAAAAAAAAATATGTAGGAAGGTCTTTGGACCAGACAATATCTGAATGATACAGAATTGTCACCAAGTAAACAAGAAAAGAAAGGAAACCACGACCTAAAGTGGTCCTCTCCCTTTGATTGCCAACCAAAATCTTGTGCGTCGGTGACTTGTTCGCCTCACACTAAACAAAAACAGAAAAGGAAAAGGCCAAAAACACTCAGAGCCACATTTCCCACCAAGAAAACAAACCATTCCCAAGGAAAAGTCCTATTGATCCATGATCACGCATGTAATCTTTGATTTGATAGGAAATGATTTGCAAAATCAACTCACGACATATCTATGGTTCAGAATTTGGATGAAACACTTACCTGTGTGAGGTTGATACACTTTGAGTGATTTTCTTCTATTTTTGTTGGACCCAGTGTTTCCTCTAAATGGTCGTTTAGAAACGAAATTCTAACATCCAAAATCTCATTTATGGTTATGAGAAAATTTCATCAGCATACTCTTCTTCCCAGATAGACACATTGTTTTTCATCCAAAAAACATATGTTGCTCTGATCAGTTGGAAGTTTTGTCTCTTTACTAGAGCATGTTCGAATTTTAGTAAAGAAAACACTGAGACTATTTTAGTCTCATAGTTATCAAGAACTATGTAGGTCTGAGTTCCTCATCACAAATTGAGGATACGTAGGAGCAAAAGCCCTGCTTTTGTCAACCACCTCACCTTTTGTTACTGTGACACAAGAGTCCGGTGGCATGCGGAGCCACATGACTGTGGGATCCCCAAATTCGTATTCTTTTCATTTTTATGTTTCATCATTTATCATTTGTATGTTATCTTGTTTCTATGACTTGAAGGACTAACGTTTGTTTTTGTTGTTTTTTTCGATTGTCATTTGTTTTGTGCATACATTTTGTTTGGATTGTTGCGTTAGTGCTTATTTCGTTATTGTTGATAATATTTGTTGAAATTCTGGAACCATGTAGACTTTTCGTTTAGGAGCGTCATCCTAAAATAAAACAAACAAACGTTGTAATAAAGCCAAGAATAGAGAAAGAAAGAGACGTTGTGAACAAAATGTCATATCTGTATATAAAGAAAAGAAAAGAAATTTTTGTATATAAACAATGTGTGAAAAGAAATTCTTGTATATGAGCAATGAGTGTATATAAAGGAAATTTTTATATGAAACAATGAGTGTATATTGAAAAGGGGAAAAGAAATGTTTGAAAAGGAATAGAGATTTTATATAGACCATGTCGGTATAGAGATAAAGAGTTTTTCAATGTGTGTGTATATAGAGAAAAAAGTTTTTTTTTCGTGTATAGGAACATAGGTGTACAGAGAAAAAAAGCTTTTCTCATATATAGCGATGGATGTATAGTTTTTTTGCAAACATGCATAAGAAAAAATGAAACAAAAAGAAAAGAGAAAGAGAGACCTCGAAGGTCGGCATGTTATGGTCATGGGAAGCACAAATCATTCGTAGAGAGCAAACATATCTTTTGGAAACAAGAAATTGACGCTAAGAGTTTATTTTCCAAAATAACCGAGATAAGAATGGATGGATTCGTTGAACCAATGAAAGAACATAATTTGGAAACACTGGGTCTACTTGCATAAATCCCGAGCCTTAGTGTCATAATGCCATTAGTTGGATGCTTGAGTACCCACCTAGCTGTATGCATGACTAATTTTGCGCGTTGTTTCCAAATCATCATTGTTACACGTGCCTCGTGGAAATAATATGGGAGTTTAACCCGAAACCGACACCCTAACACATGAATTTATTTTGCCCCAAATATCAAAATCGGGCACGCACAATGAAAAGACCATGTTGAGACAGAACCTTAAGCTACTTTGAACCTTGGCCCATGAAGAGAATCCTCACCCTTTCCCCCGAAGAAGAGGACAACAGAATCTCCTCAAGGGAGAGCGAATAACGAATGCTAAAACCCGAATTCCCAATCAAAGATCGAAAGGAAAAAAAGGGGAAGAAATGAAAAGAAAGAAAAGAAAAGGAAAAGAAGGATTCCCGATCAAATATCGGAAGAAAGTAAAAAGGAAAAGATCGGAGGAAAACAGAATAATTCCTGATCAGTAAAGGAAACCAAGAAAGAGAACATAAGATCTTCCGACCAGATAAATTTTCGGCAAGGTAAATGACCGCCGACAAAGGGAAAACCCATTTTGAAGTGGTTCTTCCTTTGGGATTGCGATTCAAGGTCGCTCCCGACTGGCGATGTCCCGCCCCACATAAACAAAGAGGAAAAGACCGAAACACCTAGCTTCCTCTTCAAAAACACTACCTTTGAGAAAATCCTATTGATCCGTGATCGCGCGTGTAATCTTTTGGTTCGATAGGAAATCATGTGCAAAATAAAGTCATGGTGCAGCTATGGTTTGGAATTAGGGTAAAACACTTACCTGTGTGAGTTTTTTTACACCAAGAGTGATTTTATTCCCAATTTCAGTTTAACCCGACGTTTCCCTTGAATGTTCATTTAAAAGCTAAATGTTGACATCCTACCCTTCATTTTTGGTTACAAGGAAAACTATTTTGGTGTAAGCATATTGTTTCTCTAAAATATGGTGCTCTCGTGAATGATTTATTTTTTCCTTGCTAAAGCATGCTCGCCTTTTAGCTGAAAGAACCCGGTGGACCATTTGGTCCTAAAATCAAATCTTATTCGGAGCCCCATGAATTGATTGCCATTCATGCGTCCTACACCATCAGGTCCGGAGCCCCACGAATTGACTGCCTAGCGTTGTTCGTGCATCCTCCACCATCAAATCTTATTCGGAGCCCCATGAATTGATAGCCATTCATGCATCCTCCACCATCGAGTCCGGAGCCCCACGAATTGATTGCCTAGCACTATTCGTGCATCCTCCACCATCAAATCTTATTCGGAGCCCCGTGAATTGATTTCCATTCATGCATCCTCCACCATCGAGTCCGGAGCCCCACGAATTGATTGCCTAGCGCTGTTCGTGCATCCTCCACCATCAAATCTTATTCGGAGCCCCACGAATTGATTGCCTAGCGCTGTTCGTGCATCCTCCACCATAAAATCTTATTTGGAGCCCTATGAATTGATTGCCATTCATGCATCCTCCACCATCGAGTTCGGAGCCCCACAAATTGATTGCCTAGCGCTGTTCATGCATCCTCCACCATCAAATCTTATTCGGAGCCCCATGAATTGATTGCCATTCATGCATCCTCCACCATCGAGTCTGGAGCCCCGCGAATTGATTGCCTAGCGCTGTTCGTGCATCCTCCACCATCAAATCTTATTCGGAGCCCCACGAATTGATTGTCGTTCATGCATCCTCCACCATCGAGTCCGGAGCCCCATAAATTGATTTCCTAGCATTGTTCGTGCATCCTCCACCATCAAATCTTATTCGGAGCCCCATGAATTTATTGCCATTCATGCATCCTCCACCATCTTATTCAGAGCCCTATGAATTGATTGTCGTTCATGCATCCTCCACCATCGAGTCCGGAGCCCCATGAATTGATTGCCTAGAGCTGTTCGTGCATCCTCCACCATCAAATCTTATTCGAAGCCCCATGAATTGATTGCGGTTCATGCATCCTCCACCATCGAGTCCGGAGCCCTACGAATTGATTTCCTAGCGCTGTTTGTGCATCCTCCACCATCAAATCTTATTCGGAGCCCCATGAATTGATTGTCGTTCATGCATCCTCCACCATCGAGTCCGGAGCCCCACGAATTGGTTGCCTAGCACTGTTCGTGCATCCTCCACCATCAAATCTTATTCGGAGCCCCATGAATTGATTTTCGTTCATGCATCCTTCACCATTGAGTCCGGAGCCCCACAAATTGATTGCCTAGCGCTGTTTGTGCATCCTCCACCATCAAATCTTATTCGGAGCGCCATGAATTTATTGTCGTTCATGCATCCTCCACCATCGAGTTCGGAGCCCCATGAATTGATTGCCTAGCGCTGTTCATGGATCCTCCGTTATCAAGTACAGAGCCTCCGGTGAGGGGAAAATACGGTTTTTGTTATTTTCCCAATCGGTTCCTTCACCAAACATTTGTATAAGTGTATATTATGTTATTTTTTGTTTGTTTTGTTTTGTGTTGTGCAGAGAAAGAAGAAGGAGAGACGGGAGTCAATTATTTCAAATCGTTTTGGTTGGAACTATTGTGATTGAGATCAATTAAATCCCCATGATGGGGTAAGGGTGGCCTTCGGGAATCATCAAAGATTAATTACGGAAAAGGCTAAGACGGACGAAATCAGTGTCTTATCTTTACTTTCCTACTATCTCCGATAAAAGGTAAGTAAAGAGGGGCAATTGTCATACCCTAATTTCGTCCGGGGACCATTGTTTGATGGCATGCAACCTTCGCTTGACTGCTTCGAGCAACTTGACACCCATCGTTAAGCAATCCGTGAAGTTCCGCGACATGTCGGTAGTCGAAAGGAAACATTATTGTGCAATCCGTAAAGTTCCGTAACATTCCAGAAGCCGAATAGGGGATGGTTGCGCAATCCGTAAAGTTTCATGACATTACGGAAATAAAGCAAGTATTGTTACGTAATTCGTGAGGTTCCGTAATGTTACGGAAAAAGAATTAGCAAAAAAGGGGCAAATGGGATGTATTTAGTAAAACGGGGGTGCAAATAGTAATTTTCAAATCTGGGCCCTTCTAGAGGTTTTTGGGCATTTTCTTGTTTAAGGTGGAAGCAACCTAGCTCGCCTGGGCGAGTTAGGTGGCAACCACCTCCCCCGTTTTGTTAAAAAATGGGCTTCTGGGACACCCGTAATGCTTCCGTAAAATTCCCATAACCCTAAATAAGCATATTTCATTTAATATGGGTGAGAAGGAAGAGAAAAAAAAGAAGAAAATCAAGTCCTATAGGCTTCCGTAACTTTTCCGTAAATTACGAAAGAAAGAGGGTGAACTTATCAAAATAGGGGGTGCAAATAGTAATTTTGAAATTTTGAATTGGGCCTTCCTGACTGTTTTTCAAAGCTAGATTGCTTTAGGAAGTAATCCAGCTCGCCCAGCCTGGGCGAGCTGAGCAGCTACCTCCTCCCCCTTTTCCTATAAAAGGCAAAAGGGGGCTGTTCTAAGGGTCCTTGATCCCCCTAGCTCTGCATTTCAGCTGTTTTGGGTGAAAAAAATTGTTTCCATGAAGAAAATCCAAGCCGAGGTGCTTTTGTAATGCTTCTGAGATGTTTCCGTAAGCAAATCCTTGAAGGTTTTCCTCCGTTCTTCACCGTTCTTCATCTGTTCATCATCCGTTCTTCGTTCTTCATCTCTTTTCTTTTATCGGTTAACATGGACCATTCAAAAGCATAAAATCAACACATCACTTTACTGCCTTCGCGAGAACTACGTAGGTCTGATTTCCTCTTCGATTGAGAATACGTAGGAGCAAAAGCCCCGCTTTTGTCGATCTCGTGAGATGGTTAGAGGTCCAACGCCTTAGCTTTCTCACTAAGTAAAATGGATCATTTTAAGGTCCAACGCCTTAAATGAACACCTTCCAAGTAAAAAGAATCACTTGATTCGCCCCTTTTTGAAAGAACTACGTAGGTCTTATTTCTTTATCACAATTGAGGAATACGTAGGAGCAAGGGAAATACCCTTGTCGACCACAAAAAGATAAAAAATACAAAAAAGGTATAAAAAACGTAAAAGGGAAATAAAACAAATTGAAGTCATATTTGCACACTTGATTAAAGGCTGTCGTCCCTTGCGACGGACGCGTGGGGTGCTAATACCTTCCCCGTGCATAAATATAACTCCCGAACCTCTCACACTTAAAGTTCGTAGACCACGTCTTTTCTGGTTTTTCCGACGTTTTCCTCGAATAAACGTTGGTGGCGACTCCGCGCGTTTTCCTCCCTTGGAAGACGCACCCGTGAGCCCTCGCGTCGCCCTCCCGCCGAAGGGTAGGTTGCGACAGTAAGGAATGCACATTGATTGATTGGCCTAACTCTCTAAAAATAGTCCCCAGTGGATTCGCCAACTGTCGCAACCTACCCTTCGGCAGGAGGGCGACGTGAGACTCACGGGTGCGTCTTCCAAAAAAGGAAAATGCACAGAGTCGCCACCAACGTTTATTCGAGGGAAACGTCAGAAAAATCGGAAAGGTGTGTTCTACAAACTTTAAGGGTGAAAGGTTTGGGAGTTGTATTTACGCACGGAGAAGGTGTTAGCACCCCACGCGTCCGTCACAAGGGACGATAGCCTTTAATCAAGTGTGCAAATATGACTTCAATTTATTTTATTTTCCCTTTTACGTTTTTTTTGTCTTTTTATGCCTTTTGTATTTTTTATCTTTTTGTGGTCGACAAGGGTGTTTCACTTGCTCCTACGTATTCCTTAATTGTGGTAAGGAAATCAAACCTACGTAGTTCTTCGTTGGTTAAGTTGTTTTTATCCTTTTTTGCAAGATATATTGTGACCAAACAAAAAGTCATTTGAGGCGTTGGACCATTTGAACGACCTTTTGATTCTGTTGAAGGGAGAGAAACATTAAGGCATTGGACCATTAATGATCTCTTGGTTTTTGAAAGTAGTTACATAGTTACATGTTGACTCTAGGCTTTTGAAAGTCCACGTTAACCAATAAAAGCAAAGAGGACCGTTTAAGGCGTTGGACCTTAAAACGGATTTTAGTTGATTGTTACGAACAAAGCTTGATTTGTGGGTTGATTTTATCCTTAGTTTCACTTTGGTTATTAGTCAATTCAATTAAGAAAAATCCAATCGATCTTTCATACCGTAACCACGTTTAAAACCAAAAGAGGCAAAATAATAATAAAATAATCAAAATATCTTTGAATAAAATAAAAAAAATCAATCGGACGCCAAAACCAAAACCAAAAGCTTTAGCCTTAGTGCTTTTATTTTAACAGAGATTAAACGATATTACAACTCAAATGATTGGTGGAAATTCATTTTATTACTTAATTAGGTGAGAAAATGGCTTAAATAAATGGTTAAAGCACGTCAAAAGGGGGGTACGGAAAACAAACGGAATGAAAATAAAAGCACGCGAAACAAGTGGGGACCACTAAGGGAACATAGAATGAATTGAAAGGTTCAATTTCGGGAACTTACCGGTTGAAAACCGAAGAACGATGAAGAATCTTCACGAAATCACTGACAGAAACGTCTTGGAAGCGTTACGGAAGCACCTCGGCTTGGATTTTCTTCACGGTGGTTGGAAATAAATTTAATTGAATTGGTAGAAGCCCAATCCAATTAAATTTTAGAGGGGGAGGTGAGCATTTGCTTACTACACCCCATTGCCACATCATATAGTCACACTTTGTGCATGTCCTTCATGCTTTTCATGCCTCATGACACCTAAGCACACTTAGTGGAGAATCTTGGAATTGATCTTGGATTAGTGAGCTGAACCATAACTAAAATTCACTAATCATAATTAGTGAAATTTTGGCTCCAAAGTTTGGCTCCACAAATTCAATTTCAAATTCAAGTGAAATTTGAATTTCCCTCCAATTTTGTGTGACACTTAGGCTATAAATAGAGGTCATGTGTGTACATTTTTTTAAAAAACTTTGATCATTTGAATATTAGCTTTAGATTTCAGAGCTCTTTTAGAGCACAAAATTTCGTGCTCTTCTCTCCCTCTCCCTTCATTCATCTCCTTCTTCCTCCAAGCTCTTATCCATGGCCTCCAATGGTGGTGAGCTTCTTCTAGACTCATCTTCTTCTTGAAGTGGAGTCTCCTCTCTCTCTTCCTTCTCCATTCTGCTGCCATTCATCTTCCAAGAAGCAAAGGAATCCTACAAGCTCCAATGGAGCTTACACCATGTGGTATCAAGAGCATCTTCATCTAGGTGATGTTCCTTTGCTTCCTCTATCTTTTTGTTCGGTGAATTCTCTTTAATTCCTTGTTCTTCATCTTATTCTCCATGTATATCCTCCATTGTCTTGTGGTTTGGTGCTGCTTAGAGAAGATTCAAAAAAAATAAACCGATTAAATCTCAAATCTACACTTGTTCTTGCATTTCTATGGTTCAAATTTTGTAGATATACTCTTGAATCATGTTTTTGTGTTGATTTTAGGTTCTATCATTTTTAATTCATAATATTCTTGTGCTGAACCTTAGATCTAAATGTTCTTAAAAAATATTAATTAAAAAAAACACAAAAATCTAAGTGTAAATCACTTAATCGATGTTGTCTTAGAGTCATGTTTAGTCATAGTAATTGTCACATTATGTTCTAAGTTTGTGTTGAATTTTATTTTGTTGATTGAACTCCAGATACATTTGTTCATGTATTCTTGTCATTCTTAGCCTATATTTTGAATTTTGAGTCTAATTCATGCATGTTATTTAGTTCATAACATGTTCTAAATCAATTCCTAGAAGTAGTCTTGTTCTTGAACTTTTTTTTGTTTTCTAAGTTTCCTACATGATGCCTATGATGAAGTTGAGTTGTGGTACTGAGTTGTGGCTGGATTTGTGAATCAAAATAAGTCTTAAGCTCTCTTGAATTGTGTTATTCAAGATAATTGAGTATAAGCAAACACAAATTGTAACTATCCAAGCCTTAAGCATCATAAACACTACTCTTGATTTCTAGGTTGAAATTGCTGGTGCTGGCAGCTTGAACATACGAACTTGTATAAATTACTGAGAATTGGTCACTACGTTTTTTTAGCTGAAAGTTTTAATTAATTTTATAGACATCTGGAACAAAATTATAAAAAAAGAACCAAGCGATTTGGATTAAAGGAAAAAATAAGAAAAATCGCACAAGTTGGAAGAAAAATCAGTGTCCAGGAAAAAAAAAAGTGAAAGGAAAATGTGCTTGTTGTTTTAAAATTTGTTCTATAATTGATGCCTATTTTATGCCAATCCTAGTTCTGAAATTTCAATTGAAAATTATTGTGAAAACAAGTGCCAAAACTAGAGGTTTCTTGAGTCTTTTTATTTTTAGAGTTTTTCTACTCTACTCTAGAGCCATTCTAGGTTTCTCTTTGAGTCCTAGCTTGCTTTTTTGTGCTTTTCATTGCTTTAATTGTTGAATAATCCTTGGAAATTTTTCTTGTTGAAACTATATTGGTTTAGCTTTCATTTCATTTTTTTTGGTCTTTGGTTATTGCTTGTCTCTTTGTTTCCTTGCTTGTGAGTTGCCATATAGGGAATTGGAAAGGAGGATTGGTGCCATATCTTGAAGAATTTGAGTCAAGAAGCAAGGGGCCAACCACCTTAAGAGCTATTGGACTAAGAAACACTCCAAATTGAGTGAAATACTAAAGAGAGAATAGCCACCATAATTGAGGATTTTTTTTTGTAATTTTGTAATTGGCAATTTGTTTTGCTTTCAAATTTTGTAACAAAAAGACCTTTCATTAGAAGTAAGTTGGGAGCCTCCAATAGGTCACCCTACTTCCATTTGTGTGTAATAATTTTAGGCAATTTTCCCTTAGGATAGTGAGTGTTTTGTTGGGAACCTTAAATGAGGTCATCCAAACACTATTAGGATCCGCCTAGTTTGCATTTCTTGCACTTTAATTTCTTGCTTACTTTCATAGCTTATTTCCTTTACCCTCCATTGTCAAACCGCCTAGACAGCTTGCCTTTTACCAATTAGATTTTACCTTATCTTTCACACCTCTTTTAGTGTTTATTTTGGCTAGTTTCAACTGAATTTACAATGTTCCAATTGATTTCAAATTGTTGTAATCGATTACAATGATTTGGTAATCGATTACCAATGTGTTTGAACGTTGGAATTCAAATTAAACTGTGAAGAGTCACATCCTTTCACAAAAAAGCTTTGTGTAATCGATTACACTGATTTGGTAATCGATTACCAGTGATAGTTTCTAAACAAAATAAAAAGATGTAACTCTTCCAATAGTTTTCAAGTTTTTCTAAAAGTTGTAACTTTTCCAAATGGTTTTTAAGTTTGTCTAAAGGTTATAACTCTTCTAATGGTTCTCTTGACTAGACATGAAGAGTCAATAAAAGCAACACTTTGATTTGCATTTCAATTAATTTTTCATTCAACTATTCTTTTGACAACAACTTTTCCACTTTGATTTCTGAATCTCTTTGAATTTCTTCTTCTTCCTTTTGCCAAAAGCTTTCCAAAGTTTTTTGGTTTTCCAAACCTGGAAAACTGTGCTATTCATCTTTTTCATTCCCTTCTCCCTTTGCCAAAAAGAATTCGCCAAGGACTAACCGCCTGAATTCTTTTTGTGTCTCTCTTCTCCCTTTTCCAAAAGAACAAAGAACTAACCGCCTAAATTCTTTTGTGTCTCCCTTCTCCCTTGTCAAAGAATTCAAAACGACACAGTTTGAGAATTCTTTTGATTCTTCCCTTTCCCATATACAAAAGATTTCAAAGGACTAACCGCCTGAGAATTCTTTTGTATCCCCATTCACAAAGTTTCAAAGGTTTAACCGCCTGAGAACTTTGTCTTAACACATTGGAGGGTACATCCTTTGTGGTACAAGTAGAGGGTACATCTACTTGGGTTGTTGACTGAGAACAAGAAAGGGTACATCTCTTGTGGATCAGTTCTAGTGGAGGGTACATCCACTAGGTTGTTCAAAGAGAATAAGGGAGGGTACATCCCTTGTGGATCTTTGCTTGTAAAAGGATTTTTACAAGGTTGAAAAGAAATCTCAAGGACCGCAGGTCGCTTGGGGACTGGATGTAGGCACGGTTTGTTGTCGAACTAGTATAAAACTCTTGTGTGGTTGTCTCCTTCTTCCCTACTCTTTTAATTTCCGTTGTTCACTTTAATTCCTGCTTTTACTTTTGGTTAAGTTTCTTTTCTATTCTTTATTTTCTTAACAACATAGTAAAAGCCTAAGAAGAGTAATTTTTAATTAGTAAAGATCTTGTAATAATTAATTCAACCCCCCCTTCTTAATTATTCTGAGGCCACTTGATCCAACATGGTTTCAGCCGGTGTCCATTGACCTTGAAGCTCTTATTTGTGGATTCACTTTTGACCTCAACTGTACCATAAGGAAAAACATTAGTCACCACAAAAGGACCAATCCACTTTGACCTCAACTTACCACTCATGAGTCCGAGCCTAGAGTTATACAATAAAACTTTCTGTCCAACCACAAAGTCCTTCTTAGTTATCAAGCTGTCATGGAACTTCTTGGTCTTCTCCTTGTAGAATTTGGAATTCTCATAGGCTTCTAAACGGATCTCATCTAGCTCACTTAGTTGCAACTTCCTTTCCTCTCTAGCCTGATCCATAGAGAAGTTGCAGATCTTTATAGCCCAGTAGGCTCTGTGCTCTATCTCTATAGGAAGATGACATGCCTTGCCAAAGACAACCCAATAAGGAGACATTCCTATGGGTGCTTTGTATGCAGTCCTATGCACCCAAAGAACATCATCCAGCCTGGTGCTCCAATCCTTTCTGTTCAGCTGCACAATCTTCTCCAAGATCCTTTTTATCTCCCTGTTTGAAATATTAGGCTGCCCATTAGTTTGGGGGTGGTAAGGTGTGGAAATTCTGTGCACGACCCCATACTTTTGAGCAAGGCATACATGGATCAGTTACAAAAATGGGTGCCTTGATCACTAGCGATGGCTCTAGGGACTCCAAACCTGCAAAACAGATTAGATCTAACAAAATCTACAACAACCTTAGCATCGTTAGTTCTGGTGGGTTTGGCTTCCACCCATTTTGAAACATAATCAACAACAATGAGAATATAAACAAAACCAAAAGAGATAGGGAAAGGCCCCATAAAATCTATACCCCAGACATCAAATACCTCACAGAATAACATGGGTTGTTGAGGCATTTGCTGTCTCCATGAAAGTGAGCCGTTTGCTCTCTGACATGGCTCACAAGTGCTACAGATTCTCCACGCATCCTTGAAGATGGTGGGCCAATAGAAACCGCAGTCAAGAACCTTGTGAGCTGTCCTCTGTATGCCAAGATAACCACCTGGTGCGGAAGAATGACAGAATTGTAGGACTGAGTCAATCTAATGGTCTGGAATGCATCTCCTAATAACCTGGTCATTGCACAACTTCCACAAATAGGGGTCATCCCAAATATAATGCTTAGCATCGCTCTCAATTTTATCATTTTGAGATTTAAATGCTAAGGGAGGAAAAACAGAAGCAACCAAATAATTCACAATATTAACAAACCAGGGAGTGGGGAAGGAATCAGAAATACTATATAGAATGTACAAATGGTCATCAGGAAAATCATCCCGAATGGGTGAGTCCTCAGATGCACGCTCAATCCTACTCATATGGTCAGCCACAAGGTTATGTGCACCACTCCAATCACGGATTTCCAAATCAAACTCTTGGAGCCAAAGCATCCACCTGATCAGTCTAGTCTTTGATTCAGCCTTCTTCAACAGGTACTTCAGAGCTGCATGGTCAGTATAAACAATAACATGAGTACCAAGTGAATACGAATGGAATTTCTCAAGAGCAAAAACTATCGCTAATAGCTCATTCTCTGTGGTAGTGTAATTTGCTTGAGCAACATCCAAAGTTCTGGAAGTGTAGTAGATCACCCGAGGCAGCTTATCAATCTTTTGAGCAAGGACAGCCCCCAATGCGTAATTGGATGCATCGCACATTAGCTCAAATTGGGTTGTCCAATCCGGTGCCAGAATGATACGGGTGGTAGTCACCGTACATTTGAGGCAATCAAAAGCCTCTTTGCATTGGTCATCAAAATCAAACTCCACCTCCTTTTATAGTAGATTGGATAGTGGAAGGGCCACTTTGCTAAAATCCTTGATAAAGCGCCTGTAAAACCCTGCATGACCAAGAAAAGAACGAACCTCTCGCATGCAAGAGGGGTAAGGCAATTGTGAAATAACATCTATTTTTCCAGGGTCTACCTCTATGCCCCTACTGGAAATGATATGCCCCAAAACTATACCTTGTTCTACCATGAAGTGACATTTTTCAAAATTCAGCACAAGGTTAGTTTCAATGCATCTATTGAGAACTCTATCCATACTATCCAAACATGTATCAAAAGAGGATCCATAAACAGTAAAATCATCCATAAACACCTCTATGCAACTCTCTAAAATATCACTTAAAATGCTAAGCATACACCACTGGAAGGTACTAGGGGCGTTGCATAGGCCAAAGGGCATCCTCCTATAGGCAAAAGTGCTAAAGGGATAGATGAATATGGTCTTTTCTTGATCCTCAGGAGCAATATGAATTTGTAAATAATCAAGCATTTGATCAATGAAAGGCAGGGGAAAATGATCTTTTCTGGTTACCTGGTTCAGCCTCCTATAATCAATGCAGACTCGCCAGCTGTTCTGCACTCTTGTGGGGATAAGCTCATCCCTTTCATTCTTAAACACTGTGAGGTCTGTCTTCTTAGGAACCACTTGGACTGGACTCACCCACTGGCTGTCAGAAATGGGGTAGATGATTCTAGCTTGTAAGAGCTTGGTCACTTCCTTTATCACCACATCTAGAATGACGGGGTTGAGTCTTCGCTGTGGCTGCCTCACTGGCTTAGCTCCATCCTCTAAAAGTATCCTATGCATGCAGGTAGATGGGCTAATACCAGGAATGTTTGCTAAAGTCCATCCAATGGCCTTCTTGTGCTTCTCGAGCACTAGCAACAACTTCTCCTCTTGCTCAGTGATCGAGGCCGTACCTGAATCAAATAAACATTAAAAATGCAGTATCAAGGAAGTGATCCTAGGTTGTCTCCCAACGAGCAATGTTCAACCAACGTTCATGATAGACAGTGATAAAACATTAACGAATTGGGGGGTTGTTTGTTTTTGTAATTTAAACAGCAAGCAAATTTTAATTACAAAATAATAGAATTAAAGCATGTTGTTTCCCCTTGATTCACAAGCAAGTCTCTTATCCTAGGTTACGAGGATTTATCCCTAACCAGTTCAACCACTTAATCCAACCCTAAATTAAATTACTAAGCGAAAATTAACATAAGGCTGTCATTATGTGATTAAGCAACACATACACCAATTAATCATGAACGAAATTGATCATTAAGCATGAACGTAAATTAAGCGCAGAGGAAATTAATCAAGCACTAAGCATGCATGGATTAATAGCAACAAATACAGAGTAATTGGTGAAGAGGAAAAACTGATCAGTATTCAATAGTAATAACAAAACCTCAAAGAGAGTTGTGGTTGATCCTCAAGAGAAAACAACGCTGGAGACTTAGCCTTCCATTAATCAGCAGAAAATGAAATTGTAGATTGAAGTAGAAATGAAATTGTAGAAAATGAATTTTATTCTACGTGAACAGTGTGCATGAACAGTAATAAAAACTGGAATTCCTAAAACCCCTAAAATTATTCTCCTCCCCCCCCCCCCCCCCCAAAAAAAAACTACTAAACTAAAACCTTGGTGCTGTTATATATGTCCTCAGCCCCAAAGTTTACAAATCTATTTTAAGTCCAAGCCCATAAACGAAATAAAATAAAATCTGGACAAGATAAGATAAGATTGGATGAAATAAAATCTGGACGAAATAAAATCTAGATGAAATAAAATCTGGATAAGATAAAATTTGATAAAATAAAATTGTCTGCTCTCTTCAAGTTTAAGCACAATTGCTTATAATTCTCCTAAAATTAAATTAAAAACATAAAATTAGTCAAGTAGGCCCAAATGATAAAACTGCATAATTAATTTGACAATTAAGGCTAATCAGTAATTAAAATGGTGACAAAAAGGGTTAAAAAATAGAAGAAAATAATGACACATCACTCAGCATCAAGGGAGGCAAAGATGATCACTGGAAATTTTTTTCTTGTCCTCCAAGTAAGCGTATTTGAGGGTTGCTGGTAAGGGCTTCAACTCTAGTGTGGGTGGTGGCTGAACAGTAGGAGGAACCAGGGTAGGAGAAGAGGAAGGTTCCTCAGTTTGTACCTCATAAAGCAAGTCAGAAGTATTTGTACTTCCTGCAACATGGTTAGTGCATTCTGACTCTAAAAAATAATCATCAAGAGGTACAACACCCAGAAAATCAGAACCAGACTCAAATTCAGATTCACTCGCAGCATAAAAATTAGATATAAGATCAAATTCAAATTCAGATTCAGATGCAATGCATAAGGAGTGACAAGTATGCAGATCAGATAAAAATGGATGTTTCCTACCATGAAGAACAGAATCAAAATCAAACATATAATCATCAATAATCTGATCAATTATCTCAGCACGAAAAATAGAATGATCCTCAGATGGATGCTTCATGGCATCAAGAATGTTAAAATGAACAACAATATCACCAAATTCCATAGACAATGTGCCAGCATAAACATCTCTCTTGGTTCGGGCTGTTTTCATAAATGGCCTGCATAAAATAATTGGAACTGAACCATGGGAAAATCCCTCTTCCATATTAAGAACATAAAAATCAATAGGAAAAATAAGTTCACCAACCCAAACCATCACATCCTCTATGAAACCTGCGGGGTAAGCAACACTTCTATTTGCCAAATGAATCACCACATCTGTAGATTGCAAAGGTCCAAGAGATAAAGAATTGAAAATGGACAGAGGCATGACACTAACTGATGCTCCTAGATCTAGCATGGCATTCTCAAATTTATTGTTCCCAATAATGCAAGGTATACAGAAAGTACCTGGGTCCTTACATTTCTCAGGAATGTGAGGAAAAAATTTACCTATCAATGTTGACACATTTATGCCCATGCTAATCCTTTCATTGCCTTTGAGCATCCTTTTGTGGGTGCATAGCTCTGTTAGAAATTTGGCATATCTTGGAATCTGCTTGATGGCATCTAGCAGAGGTATGTTCACCTCTACTTTCCTGAAGGTCTCCAAGATCTCCTTTTCCACTTCTTCCATTTTTTTGTTGGGAATTGCTCTATGTGGAAATGGAAAAGGGATAAGAGGCTGCTGCAATTCAGAGCTACTAGAAGAAGGTCCACCTGCATGAAAATTTTTGTTAAATCCCTGATCAGGAAGCTTCCGCTTTTGTGCAACTATCTCATCTACTTTTTCAGGTTTAGAATGAAGCTTGACAGGTTCAGGTGCAGGTGCTGCTATTTGTGGAGGCACTTGAATTCGGTTGCCAGACCTCAAGGTGATGGCACTCACATTTTTCGGATTCTGCACAGTCTGTGAAGGCAATTTGTCAGAATTTTGGGACTGAGCTTGGTTCAATTGAGTAGCCATCTGCGCCATCTAATTTGTCAAACTCTGAATGGAGGCTCTTGTCTCTTGCTGAAATTGCATATTCTGGATGGTCATTTGCCTCACTAACTATTCTAAGGAAGGTTGAGGAGGAGCCTCAGTTGCTTGTTGTCTTTGTTGTAACTGCTGTTGTTGATGCTGCTGTATTGGAGGAGGATCATATGGCTTGCTTGGACCAGCAGTATTCTAGAAAGGAGGGACAGACTGTTGTTGTTGTGGAGGACTTGCCCATCTCAGATTTGGATGAAAGATCATAATTATTCTGCTGTTGTTGGTTTTGCTGCTGAGGGGGTCTATTATAAATGTTTGCAGCAAAAGCTTCAGGTTTCTCATTGACTCCAGATTGCTACAAAGAAGGACAAAGATCTGTATGGTGATCTGCAGAAGAACATAGATCATAGACTCTTGCAATAGGTGTAGATTTCTAATTCATGGCAAGTTGAGTTACTAGGTTGACCTAGGCGTCTAGTTTTCCCTCAAGCTTTTTATTTTCAGTAGATGAAGATGAAGCCGTGGCCACCTCATGGACTCCCCTAAGGACAATAACATCATTTCTTGCACTGAATTGTTGGGAGTTGGAAGCCATCTTCTCAATCAAATTCCTAGCCTCAACAGGGGTCATATCACCAAGAGCTCCACCACTGGCAGCATCAATCATACTCATTTCCATGTTGCTAAGTCCCTCATAGAAATATTGAAGAAGGAGTTGCTCAGAAATCTGGTGGTGAGGGTAGCTTGCACACAATTTCATGAATCTTTCCCAGTACTCATACAAGCTATCTCCACTAAGCTGCCTGATGCTTGACATGTCTTTTCTGGTGGCAGTGGTCCTAGATGCAGGGAAGAATTTCTCCAAGAACACCCTCTTAAGGTCATCCCTGTAGGATCAAGTGGCCTCGAAATAATTAAGAAGAAGGGTTGAATTAATTATTAATGAACCTTTACTAATTAAAACTTATCCTTCTTAATGTTACTAAATTCAATTAGGCTTTTACTATAATGTTAAGAAAGTAAAGAACAAAAATAAAAACTTAATCAAAAGTAAAAGCGCTAATTAAAGTGCACAGCGGAAATTAAAGAGTGTAGGGAAGAAGAAGACAAACACAAGAGTTTTATACTGGTTCGGCAACAACCCGTGCCTACATCCAGTCCCCAAGCGACCTGCGGTCCTTGAGATTTCTTTTCAACCTTGTAAAATCCTTTACAAGCAAAGATCCACAAGGGATGTACCCTCCCTTGTTCTCTTTGAACAACCAAGTGGATGTACCCTCCACTTGAACTGATCCACAAGAGATGTACCCTCTCTTGTTCTCAGTTACAACAACCCAAGTAAATGTGTTAAAACAAAGTTCTCAGGCGGTTCGTCCTTTGAAATCTTGTTTATGGGAAAGGGAAGAATCAAAAGAATTCTCACACTGTGTCATTTTGAATTCTTTGACAAGGGAGAAGGGAGACACAAAAGAATTCAGGCGGTTAGTCCTTTGTTCTTTTGGAAAAGGGAGAAGAGAGACACAAAAAGAATTCAGGCGGTTAGTCCTTGGCGAATTCTTTTTGGCTAAAGGAGAAGAGAGACACAAAAGAATTCAGGCGGTTAGTCCTTCGTTCTTTTTGAAAAGGGAGAAGGGAGACACAAAAAGAATTCAGGCGGTTAGTCCTTGGCAAATTCTTTTTGGCAAAGGGAGAAGAGAATGAAAAAGATGAATAGCACAATTTTGTTTTCTATGAAAGAACAAGGTTTGGAAACCAGAAAACTTTGAAAGCTTTTGGCAAGGGAAGAAGAAGAAGAAGAACAAGTTCAAAGAGATGTTCAGAAAGGTTATTCTAAAAGATATGTAAGAGTTATGCAAAAATTATTAAAATGCAAATCAAGGTCTTGCTTTTATAGACTCTTCATGTCTGGTCAAGAAAACCATTGGAAGAGTTATAACCTTGAGAAAAACCTGAAAACCATTCGAAGAGTTACATCTCTTGATTTTTATTCAAAACTTGTCACTGGTAATCGATTACCAAAACCATGTAATCGATTACAAAAAGCATTTTATGAAAAGATGTGACTCTTCACAATTGAATTTGAATTTCAACGTTCAGTTACACTGGTAATTGATTACCAATATATTGTAATCGATTACACCATTTAAAAAATAATTGGAACGTTGCAAATTCAGTTAAAAGCTTTTTGAAATCAAACTTTGCCACTGGTAATCGATTACAGGAAAATGGTAATCGATTACCAGAGAGTAAAAACTCTGGTAACTTAGAAAATTTTGAGAAAAAACTTTTGAAAAACAAAACTGTGCTATGTTTGTTTTTGAAAAATCTTTTCAATACTTCCCTTGTGAAGTCTTCTTGATTTCTGATCTTGAATCTTGAATTCATCTTCTCTTGAATCTTGAAATCAAACTTCTCTTGATTCTTGAATCTTCTTGATTTCTTCTCATGAAACTTGAAATTAATCTTGATCTTGAACTTGTTGACTCAATCTTGAAATCATTCTTTGGGCTTTTTGTCATCATCTTTGTCATCATCAAAACTACTTGAATCAACTTGATTCATCATCATGAAGCTTGCTTCTACAATCTCCCCTTTTTGGATGATGACAACCCTGAAATCAAGAAACACATACACATTCTTTTTCCTAGTCGATCACTCACTTAATTCTCCATATTCTCCCTTTTTTGAGTTTAAGCTTCACTTGAAATTAAGTTATTTAATTATGTGAGTTCTTGATTTAATTCCTATTTTCTCTCCCCCTTTGGCATCAACAAAAAGCCAAAGTGGGTAACAATTATAAAACATACATAAATGACTAATCATACACAAGACATTTATTGAAAAATCTAAACCAATCATGAAGCAAAAACATGAATAACCCAAATTAATATATAAACCACATAGTCATATAACATAATTCATACAAATTTAGTCATACTAAGCAAATAGTAAAAGAAGTACTAAATGTTCAAATGTCATAATAATATAGCCAAATACATGACTAGAAATCAAAGTACTAATAATATTAAACATAATAGAAATCTAAGATGATGGTGGCGGTGGTGGTGGTAGATCAAAGCTTGTGTGGATGTAAGAGACATCTCCTTCGACCTTGGTGATCCTTGAATCCATCTCATCGAATCGCATGTCAACTTGTAACTCCAAAGCATCAAACCTTTCACCAACAAAGGTTTGAAGACCATCGAACCTGTCCAAAATCTTTTGAAGAAGAGAGGAATCTTCTCCAACTGGTAAGTGTCCTTCTTCATCAATGGGTTGTGCACCTTTTTTCACCCAAGAGCCATCATGCTCTTTACGGTAACCAAAAGATTCAATCACAACGGCACCAATTAAGAAGGATCTCTTGATTGGAAGATAAGGTTCAGAATCAAGAGGGATGTTAAAGTGTTGAAGGAAGAGAGTGACTAAGTGTGGATATGGAAATGGAGCATGTAATCGCAATGCCTTATGCATGCGATATCGGACTAAGTGTGCCCAATCAATTTGTTGGTGTCATACCCTAATTTCATCCGAGGACCATCCGTTGTTAGGATGCGACCCTCATTTTACCACTTCGAGGTACTTGGCACCCATCGTTAGGAAATTCATGAAGTTCCGTGGTATGCCGGAAGTCACAATAAAGCATTGTAGCACAATCCGTGAAGTTTCGTGACATGCCAGAAATTGAAAGAAAGTGTTAGTGCGCAATCCGTAAAGTTCTGTAATGTTCCAGAAGGCAAAAAAAGGGATGATTACGTAATCCATAAGGTTTCGTAACATTACCGAAAGAAAACAAGCATCGTTACGAAATTCGTAAAGTTTTGTAACGTTGCGGAAAACGAATCATCAAAAAAGAGCAAGGGGTGTATTTAGTAAAAATTGGGGTGCAAATAGCAACCAGGCCCACTTGGGCCTTCCAGAAAATTCCTCCAGAAGGCGGTTGCTTCTGGAGGAAGCAACCTAGCTCGTCTGGGCGAGCTAGGTGGCAAGCTGCTCCCCCATTTTCCTATAAATAGGGGGAGAAGTGAAGGGAAAAAAATGTTCAGCCCTCCTGGTAATTCGAGATCACTTGAAATTAGTGAAAAAAATTGGTTCCGTGAAGAAAATCCAAGCCGAGGCACTTCCGTAACGTTTCCGTGGGTGATTTCACAAAGATTTTCAACCGTTCTTCGACGTTCTTCATTCGTTGTTCGTCGTTCTTCGGTCTTCAACCGGTAAGTTCCCAAAATCGAACTTTTCAATTCATTCTATGTACCCTTAGTGGTCCCCATTTGTTTCGCGTACTTTTATTCTCGTTTCATTTACTTTTCGTACCCCCTTTTGACGTGCTTTAGTCATTTACTTAAGTTATTTTCTCGCCTAATAAAAAAATAAAATAAATTTCCACCGATCATTTAATTTGTAATATCCGTTAATTTTTGTTAAAATGAAATCCGACCGTTCGGTCATGCCGTAACCACGTTGGAAACCAAAAAAAGGTAAAATAATAATATAATAATAAAAAATATCTTTTAGTAAAATGAATAAAAAAAAAAATCAATCGGACATTTCTCTTTGGGATTTTTCTTTCTTAATCGAATCGACTAATAACCAAAGTGAAACTAAGGCTAAAATCAATTCATAAACCAAACTTTTGTCATCGCCTAAAAAGCCATTTTCAAAGGTCCAAACGCCTTGAAGTGGTCTTTTTCTGCTTTTATTGGTTAAGTGTAGATTCCTAAAGGCCTAAAATCAACATGTAACTTTATTACCTCTTTCAAAAAATAAAGAGATCATTAATGGTCCAATGCCTTAATGTCTTCTCTCTTTTCAAAAGAATCGAAAGATTGTTTAATGGTCCAACGCCTTAAATGACCTTTCATTCAATAAAAACATATTTTGCAAAAAGGATAAAAAACAACTTAAACCAAACACTTTGTTCACAAAGAACTACGTAGGTCTGATTTCCTTATCGCAATTAAGGAATACATAAGAGCAAGGGAAACACCCTCGTTGACTGCAAAAAGATAAAAAATATAAAAAGAAATAAAAACGTAAAAGGGAACATAAAATTGAAGTCATGTTTGCACATTTAATTAAAGGCTGCCGTCTCTTGTGACGGACGCGTGGGGTGCTAATACCTTCCCCGTGCGTAAATACAACTCCCGAACCTTTCACTTAAAGTTTATAGATCACGTCTTTTCCGGTTTTTCCGACGTTTTCCTCAAATAAACGTTGGTGGAGACTCCGCGCATATTCCTTTCTTGGAAGACTCACCCGCGAGTCACGCGTTGCCCTGCCGCATAAAGGTAGGTTGCGACAGTTGGCGACTCCACTGGGGACTATTTTTTGAGAGTTAGGCCATTTAATCTTGTGCAATGTTTTATCATGACATCCTCCTTTGTTGGTTTCCCTTTATTTTTCTTATGTTCTTGTATATATAACTCTTTGATGCTTTTAGTGCGTTTTAAAATGTATGCATGAGGTAAATATTTAGTCATTTGATGCACAAGCACCAATACTATTTGCACACAAGGTGAGTTGAAAAAGGGCCCTATACCCAGGTTCATGGGAACATAAGGAGTGGAGGTGAATCTGTGATCATGCTAGGTCTCCGACTTGCTTGATTATAGTGAACCCTCATCTAGGGTTTTTCTCTTTGAAAACATATTGTTGCTAGTAGTCCCTACTACTGCAGTATGTTCTTTGAAGAGGATGATACCTCTAGAGACCATCAAGAGAGATATGACCACCTTGGGGATTATCACTAAAAACCTTTTTAGCTCTCTCCCATATAGGTCCCTTAAATAGGGGCACGGAGCAAACACGCTGCGTGTTGTTTTTCCACTGCCATGCATAAGTGTCATGTACCCTTTTGCTTATATTTGTTTGTGAATATTATCGTACTATGTACATCCCCGTATTGTACCTTTCGCATATGCATCATGCGTGGGTTCCGTCTTAATCCCCTCTCTTGGGCAAACCAACGGAGGGTCCGTGTCACCTTCTTAAATACATACGTTGGGCACTTTGCTACCCCAAGACGTTGTATCTAAGAAGGAGACACTTTCCCTGCCTCCCGTATTCGTAAATTGCATCTGTGTCATGTGCATTCCTTCATGCATTCATCCATTCCACCCATGATAGATGTTGGAGTTTTGATTCGCATCGGGTTTTTGTTTCACTATAGTAAACATGGGGACAGATCAAATTGGCAAAAGGTTTTATCAAGTCAAGATTAAGGGCCTAGATATCACTAGCATTAAGGAGTTGGGGCAGTTGATGGGACCTCTCCAAATGCAAGACTTCCGCAAGGCGTATGGAAAGATCTTAGATTTGACCATAGCAGAGATATCCACAGAAGCCATTACCTCACTCACCCAATACTATGACCAGCCCTTGAGATGCTTCACGTTTGGAGACTTCCAATTAGTACCGACCGTTGAAGAATTTGAGGAGATTCTAGGATGTCCTCTTGGGGGAAGGAAACCGTATCTTTTCTCCGGGTTTCTTCCCTCCTTGAGCAAAATTACAATTGTGGTCAGGGATTCAGCGAGAGGATTGGACCGCGTAAAGCAAATTCGAAACGACATAGTGGGCCTACCACGAAAGTACTTAGAAGGCAAGGCGAGGGATATGGCGAATCAAGAGGAGTGGGTTCCGTTTATGGATGTATTAGCATTGCTAATCTTTGGGGTTGTCCTCTTTCCAAACGTGGATGGTTTGGTGGACTTAGCCGCAATTGATGCTTTCCTTGCATATCACCATAGCAAAGAGAGCCCGGTGATAGCTGTCTTGGCGGACTTATTTGACACATTTGACCGAAGGTGCAAAAAGAGTAGTGCACGGATCATCTGTTGTTTACCCGCTTTTTGTGTATGGTTAGTTTCGCACTTATTCATACAAGACATAAGGCATCCATGTCCATTCCGAAGCCATCGCTCGTGTGTCGAGAAAAGAAGAGTAGATTGGGACCAACACTTGGCTGGGATAGGAGGCAGAACAGTCAATTGGTTTCCACGATGGAAAGAAGGAAAGGAGGGAGTTCTCTTTTCATGTGGGGGCTACTGAAACATCCCGTTAATTGGAATGAGGGGTTGCATTAACTACAATCCCGCACTTGCTATAAGACAGTTAGGGTACCCCATGAGGGGAGCACCAACGAAAGAAAGCCTGTCTCCTTTCCTTGTGAGAGATTTTTGCGCGCAAAATTTTAAGGTTATACAAAGAGTCCATAAGGCGTGGGAAATCCCGTTAAGGAAAAATAAAGAACTTAGGGGCATTCGTAATGGCATCATTGGTGGTTATCATGAATGGCTGAAAGTTCGTACACGAGGTTTAGCTTGGCTCGCCAAATTAAAAATTATCAACGAAGAGAACTTCGAAGCTCCGGAAGAGGATGAAGAAGTCCGAGCTCTGAAAACCAAACTAGGAAAAGCGAGACTTGCCAAAGAAAAATTCAAGTTGGTCGCTACAGACGTCCGAAAAGAGAGTGCCGGGTTACGAGAAGAAAATGCAGCTACCGCAAAAGCCCTTGAATAAGAAACCAAGAGGGCTCGCAAGGAAGAGTATGGCCGTGACAAATTCCGTGGAGCATTGTGGGTGATGCAATCCTACCCGCAAGGGCATTGGATAGAAAACTCCAAGTAGACTGGGCCAGAGATGCAAGAGAAGGCCCTAGGGTTCTTATGAGCCTTAGGGTAGATTTCGGGCCCATGGGCTAAGTACGAGCCAACTTATCTTTGTAAATATTAGATTAAGGTTTCATTATTTTTGGGCCTTGTATTT
This sequence comes from Glycine soja, assembly GCF_004193775.1. Classification (NCBI taxonomy): domain Eukaryota; kingdom Viridiplantae; phylum Streptophyta; class Magnoliopsida; order Fabales; family Fabaceae; genus Glycine; species Glycine soja. The sequence goes on from NC_041004.1 coordinate 25,700,072, forward strand.
AGGGCTCCATAATGTAGGTAGGATACCCTAGAAATATAGGATTTTTCAGCCCTTCTATTTTAGGGCACCTAGACTAGTTGTTATATTAGGGGTAGTTTTGTAATTTCACATGAACTAAGTGGATATTTGATGTGTGTGGTTGGAAATAAATTTAATTGAATTGGTAGAAGCCCAGTCCAATTAAATTTTAGAGGGGGAGGTGAGAATTTGCTTACTACACCCCATTGCCACATCATATAGTCACACTTTGTGCATGTCCTTCATGCTTTTCATGCCTCATGACACCTAAGCACACTCAGTGGAGAATCTTGGAATTGATCTTGGATTAGTGGGATGAACCATAACTAAAATTCACTAATCATAATTAGTAAAATTTTGGCTCCAAAAATTCAATTTCAAATTCAAGTGAAATTTGAATTTCCCTCCAATTTTGTGTGACACTTAGGCTATAAATAGAGGTCATGTGTGTGCATTTTTTTGGAACTTTGATCATTTGAATATTAAACTTCAGATTTCAAAGCTCATTTAGAGCTCAAAATTTCGTGCTCTTCTCTCCCTCTCCCTTCATTCATCTCCTTCTTCCTCCAAGCTCTTATCCATGGCCTCCTATGGTGGTGAGCTTCTTCTAGACTCATCTTCTCCTTGAAGTGGCGTCTCCTCTCTCTCTTCCTTTCTCCATTCCGCTGCCATTCATCTTCCAAGAAGCAAAGGAATCCATTGATGAAGAAGATCCTAGGCCTACAAGCTCCAATGGAGCTTGCATCATGTGGTATCAAGAGCATCTTCATCTAGGTGATGTTCTTTTGCTTCCTCTATCTTTTTGTTCGGTGAATTCTCTTTTATTCCTTGTTCTTCGTCTTATTCTCCATGTATATCCTCCATTGTCTTGTGGTTTGGTGCTGTTTAGAGTAGATTAAAAAAAATAAACCGATTAAATCTTAGATCTACACTTGTTCTTGCATTTCTATGGTTCAAATTTTGTAGATCTACTCTTGAATCTTGTTTTTGTGTTGATTTTAGGTTCTAACAATTTTCATTCATAATATTATTGTGCTGAACCTTTAGATCTAAATTTTGTTCCAAAATATTGATTAGAAAAAAAAACACAAAAATCTAAGTGTAAATCACTTAATCCATGTTGTCTTAGAGTCATGTTTAGTCATAGTAATTGTCACATTATGTTCTAAGTTTGTGTTGAATTTTATTTTGTTGATTGAATTCTAGATACATTTGTTCATGTATTCTTATCATTATTAGCCTATCTTTTGAATTTTGAGTCTAATTCATGCATGCTATTTAGTTCATAACATGTTCTAAATCAATTCCTAGAAGTAGTCTTGTTCTTGAACTTTTTTTTTTGCTTTCTAAGTTTCCTACATGATGCCTATGATGAAGTTGAGTAGTGGTGCTGAGTTGTGGCTGGATTTGTGAATCAAAATAAGTCTAAAGCTCTCTTTAATTGTGTTATTCAATATAATTGAGCATAAGCAAACACAAATTGTAACTATCCAAGCCTTAAGCAACATAAACACTACTCTTGATTTCTAGGTTGAAATCGCTGGTGCTGGCAGCTTGAACATACGAACTTGTATAAATTACTGGGAATTGGTCACTACGTTTTTTGAGCTAAAACTTTTACTGAATTTTCTATACATCTGAACCAAAATTATAAAAAAAAATCAAGCGATTTAGATTAAAGGAAAAAATAAGAAAAATCGCACAAGTTGGCATAAAAATCAGTGTCCAGGAAAAAAAAAGTGAAAGGAAAGTGTACTTGTTGTTTTGGCTCAAAATTTGTTCTATAATTGGTGCCTATTTTATACCAATCCTAGTTCTGAAATTTCAATTGAAAATTATTGTGAAAACAAGTGCCAAAACTAGAGGTTTCTTGAGTCTTTTTTTTAGAGTTTTTCTACTCTACTCTAGAGCTATTCTAGGTTTCTCTTTGAGTCCTAGCTTGCTTTTTTGTGCTTTTCATTGCTTTAATTTTTGAATAATCCTTGGAAATTTGTCTTGTTAAAACTCTATTGGTTTAGCTTTCATTTCATTTTTTTGGTCTTTGGTTATTGCTTGTCTCTTTGTTTCCTTGCTTGTGAGTTGCCATATAGGGAATTGGAAAGGAGGATTGGTGCCATATCTTGAAGAATTTGAGTCAAGAAGCAAGGGGCCAACCACCTTAAGAGCTATTGGACTAAGAAGCACTTTAAATTGAGTGAAACACTAAAGAGAGAATAGCCACCACAATTGAGGACTTTTTTCTTTGTAATTTTGTAATTGGCAATTTGCTTTGCTTTCAAATTTTGTAACAAAAAGGCCTTTCATTGGAAGTAAGTTGGGAGCCTCCGCTAGGTCACCCTACTTCCATTTGTGTGTAATAATTTTAGGCAATTTCCCCTTAGGATAGTGAGTGTTTTGTTGGGAACCTTAAATGAGGTCATCCAAACACTCTTAGGATCCTCCTAGTTTGCATTTCTTGCACTTTAATTTTTTGCTTATTTTCATAGCTTATTTCCTTTACCCTCCATTGTCAAACCGCCTAGATAGCTTGCCTTTTACCAATTAGTTTTTACCTTATCTTTCACACCTCTTTTAGTGTTTATTTTGGCTAGCTTCAACCATAGTTTATTTTACCTTTTGTTTTCACACCCCCAACAAGAAAGAACCATAACTTAGGAACCAACATGAGTCTTCATTCTTCATCTAGTGTTAATGGTGAGGGTTCTACTCCTATGGACCCCTTGTATAAGATATTAGATGAGTTGAGATCCCTTAAGTTGTGGAAAGAAAAACAAGAGAGAAAAGAAAAAGTTAAAAAAAGAGAGGAAGAAATAAGTCAAGATGAAAGAGAGAAAATAAGAGAGGAAGAAAGAAGAAAAATAATGAAAGAAATGAAAAGAGAAAAACATGTCTCCTATAGTAGTCATAACTCTTGCAAGAGCCTAAGTGAAGAACTTCGTGACTATTATGAAGGAAGGCATAGGTCACATCTTAGACCTCACTCCCATAGGAGAGAAAATGAAAGAAAGCCTCAAGAGGTTAACATTAAACTCCCCTACTTCCATGGGAAGGACAATGTAGAGGCTAATTTAGATTGGGAAATAAGGGTAGAGCAACAACTTAAAAGGAAGTCTACTTCAAAATCTTATGGCTCTCACTCTTATCCAAAGAAAGACCAAGGTCAAGGAATCTTAGGGGTGAGACCTTCTAAGCCCAAAGATGATAAGGGGAAGACAATAGAAAAGCAACCCCTTAAGGCAAGTATGCAAGAGAAGACTAGCTCCATGAAGTGCTTTAAATGTCTTGGAAGAAGACACATTACTTCTCAATGCCCCACCAAGAAAACCATGATTATGAGGGGCCAAGACATTTATAGTAGCCAAGATGAGGCTACTACTTCACCTTCCTCTAGTAAAAGTGAAGAAGCAAAAGGGGAAGGATCTAGTGAAGAGATCTACCCCCAAGAAGAAGGACAACCTTTAATGGTTAAGGAGGAGTGTAAGGAGGTAAGTGTCTCCTCCAAGAGGTTAGCTAAGAAGGAAAGACATTTTGAAATAAAGACAAATATTAAAGAAATTTCCCTTCTTAGACAACCTCCACATTTTCTCCTTTCTAAAAAGACACCTGTTAGCATTGCCACATTTCTTAGGCTTGAGTTTATTCCTTAAGTAAAGGAGTTGTTGGATGAGGGTTTGGTTCGCAAGAGAATAAATCCTTGTGATTTGTTGGTGCCCAAAATAGGTATTATTAGGCACCAAATCCCTAAAATAGGTGGTGTGATGAATGCTATGGGTGGTGCAACACTCTTTTGTAAAATCACTCGTGCACCCAACATCTTCATGATTTGTGTACATAGGGACTCATTAGGTAGGTTTGTTCTTATTTTTAGTTTCAATACAAACATAGGCACTCATATGGGACACCTTAGGTTTGTCATACTTTTTGGTAGGAATAATCAACATGAAAATACAGAAAAAGGTATGTTCTTAATTTTTTAAATTGTGATCAAGGGGTTCCCATGAACCCAAAGAGAATAAAGGTCATTCCTGAGTGGCCCGCTCCACCAAGTGTAAGAAAAATTTGGGGCTTCCAAGACTTAACAAACTTTTACAAAAGGTTTGCCCCATATTTTTCTATACTTGTAGCACCACTCATTGAGTTGGTGAGGAACCATGTTCCTTCATAGGAAGATGTCCAGGAAATGAGTTTTCAGACCTTACCTTACTTCAACATTCTAAACACCACTAATACATATGTTTTTGTTCTTTTTACAGGTGTTGAGGAAAAAAGCCCAGCGTTTCAAGAACCTCGGGATTTGAGGTCAAATCCTTTTCAAGGGGGAGGGAATGATGCAATCCTACCCCGCAAGGGCATTGGATAGAAAACTCCAAGTAGATTGGGCCAGAGATGCAAGAGAAGGCCCTAGGGTTCTTATGAGCCTTTGGGTAGATTTCGGGCCCATGGGCTAAGTACGAGCCCACTTATGTTTGTAAATATTAGATTAAGGTTTCATTATTTTTGGGCCTTGTATTTAGGGCTCCATAATGTAGGTAGGGTACCCTAGACGTATAGGATTTTTCAGCCCTTGTATTTTAGGGCACCTAGACTAGTTGTTGTATTAGGGGTAGTTTTGTAATTTCACATGCACTAAGTGGATATTTGATGTGTGTGGTTGGAAATAAATTTAATTGAATTGGTAGAAGCCCAATCCAATTAAATTTTATAGGGGGAGGTGAGAATTTGCTTACTACACCCCATTGCCACATCATATAGTCACACTTTGTGCATGTCCTTCACGCTTTTCATGCCTCATGACACCTAAGCACACTCAGTGGAGAATCTTGGAATTGATCTTGGATTAGTGGGCTGAACCATAACTAAAATTCACTAATCATAATTAGTGAAATTTTGGCTCAAAAGTTTGGCTCCACAAATTCAATTTCAAATTCAAGTGAAATTTGAATTTCCCTCCAATTTTGTGTGACACTTAGGCTATAAATAGAGGTCATGTGTGTGCATTTTTTTGGAACTTTGATCATTTGAATATTAAACTTCAGATTTTAAAGCTCATTTAGAGCACAAAATTCCGTGCTCTTCTCTCCCTCTCCCTTCATTCATCTCCTTCTTCCTCCAAGCTCTTATGCATGGCCTCCTATGGTGGTGAGCTTCTTCTAGACTCATCTTCTCCTTGAAGTGGCGTCTCCTCTCTCTCTTCCTTTCTCCATTCCGCTGCCATTCATCTTCCAAGAAGCAAAGGAATCCATTGATGAAGAAGATCGTAGGTCTACAAGCTCCAATGGAGCTGGCATCAGTGGGGCAGCAATAGTGAGCTCAAGCTTCGAAGGGAAGAGAGAGACCAATCACGAGCACATAGCATGGTTTTAAAAGAAGAGTTAGCCATTTTCTCAAGGTCCAAAATAAACTTGTCTCAGTGTTTATGCGAGACAGAGACCAACATGTTAGCTATCATCACCAAGTACCAAGAAGAACTAAGTCTAGCCACGGCCCACGAGCATAGGGTGGCAGACGAGCATGCCCAAGTGTACGCGGAAAAGGAGGCTAGAGGAAGGGTGATCGACTCGTTACACCAAGGGGCAACCATGTGGATGGACCGATTTGCTCTTACCTTGAACGGGAGTCAAGAACTTCCCCGATTGCTAGCCAAGGCCAAAGCAATGGCGGACACCTACTCCGCCCCCGAGTAGATCCACGAACTTCTCGACTATTGCCAGCATATGATAGATTTAATGGCCCATATAATTAGGAACCGCTAGGGAACTCGTATTGTCACTTAAATCTTGACTAGTTATAACTTTTGAATAAAATGAGTGTATCCCATGTTTTTACTCCAAAAAGTCAGTGCGAATCAAATCACTCCTGCATTTTATCTCTAAACATGCATTCATTATTTTACCTACTCCTCACGTTCTGTTTTTTTAGGGAAAAACACCATAACTAAATGCGCCCCAAGGCATCCCTATCGCATCAGATCCAAATCTAGAACGATGGGTGATCAAGAGGAGACATAGGAACAGATGAAAGCCGACATGTCGGCTCTGAATGAACAAATGGCTTCCATGATGGAGGCCGTGTTAGGAATGAGACAACTCATGGAGAAAAACGTGGCCACCGCTACCGCTGTTAGTTCGGCTGCCGAAGTAGACCAAACTCTCCTAGCTACCGCGCACCATCCTCCCCCAAATGCGGTAGGATGAGGAAGGAGCACACTGGGGCACAACAGCAACCCCCATTTGGGATACAACCGGGCGGCTTACCCTTATGGATTGCCACCTAATTACACACCGCCAATCATGTAAGATGATGCGGGTCATGTCTCTTGCCCCATCCTTGAAGGGGAGCCTCCTCGATAGCCCGACGAGGTCCACGAAGATCATCAAGAGTATGCCCAAGGGGATGTCGAGTTCTACCCCCTGATCCCCGTCGAGGGATCGGCACCCAACACTTTGCCTCAGCCCAACCTTACAGCACAACCAATAATCTTGTCCATAGAAGGACCACCCCCGGCAACCGAAGAAAGAAGGAAACTCGATCTCCTCGAGGAGAGATTGAGGGTTGTTGAAGGCTTTGGTGACTATCCATTCGCGGACATGACGGATCTATGCTTGGTACCAGATGTTGTTATCCCCCCAAAATTCAAAGTACCGGACTTCGACAAGTATAAAGGGACGACTTGTCCCAAGAACCATCTCAAGATGTATTGTCGCAAGATGGGCGCGCACTCTAGGGATGAGAAGCTATTAATACACTTTTTCCAAGATAGCTTGGCCGGGGCCGCGGTTGTTTGGTACACTAATCTGGATGCTTCCCGTATTCGTACTTGGAAGGACCTGATTATTGCTTTCCTAAGGCAATATCAGTATAATTCCGATATGGCTCCCGATCGCACTCAGCTACAGAATATGTTCAAGAAGGAAGGTGAGACCTTTAAAGAATACGCACAACGGTGGAGAGGCCTGGCAGCACAAGTGGCCCCTCCCATGGTCGAAAGGGAGATGATCACCATAATGGTAGACACCTTGCCAGTGTTTTACTATGAGAAGTTGGTAGGCTACATGCCGTCCAGCTTCATGGACCTAGTATTCGCCGGGGAAGGAATCGAAGTAGGGTTGAAAAGAGGGAAGTTCGATTATGTTTCCTCCACAAGTGCCAATGTTAAAAGAATCGGAGAAATTGGGGCAAAAAGGGAGGAGGGAGATGCCCACGCCGTCACTTCGGCCCCCGCATGGGTCAAACCCCCGCAGACATCTCATGATACACATCAATACGCACAACATCATCTGAGCTTCTCAGCTTACGCCGGGAACTCCTCTATTTCAGCACCCGTGCAGCCTAAGGCACCCGTCTAGAGGGAGGCCCCCCAAGTTCCAACTCCAACCACGACTCGCCCGCCAGCAATTCCAACGCAATGAGGAACTTTCCCCCAAGGCCAATTCAAGAATTCACCCCACTCCCAATGACGTATGAAGACCTGTTGCCGTCCCTCATCGCCAACCAAATGGCCGTAATAACTCCCAGGAAGATCTTCCAAACCCCTTTCCCAAAGTGGTATGATCCTAACGCAACTTGCAAGTACCATGGGAATACCCCGGCGCATTCCATCAAAAAATGCTTGGCCCTTAAATACAAGGTCCAACATTTGATAGATGCTGGATGGCTGACATTTCAAGAGGATCGGCCCAACGTGAAAACCAAACCGCTCACCAATCATGGAGGGGGAGCAGTTAATGCCATTTTGTTAGATAGGCCGCGCAGGTCTAAACCTTTAAAGGACGTGGCAACCCCTAGGAGGTTTATCTTTGAGGCCCTACAAAAGGGAGGTGTGATTCCCCACGGTGGGCATAAAGAGGATTCTTGTTTGTTGCATCCCGGTGAGCTACATAGCATGGAAACATGTTTAGTAGTAGAGGAATTGTTGCAGCGAATGATAGATCAAGGCCGACTGGAAGTCGGTGATGAGGGGAGGGAAGAGCAGCATATATGTATGCAGTCCGTGGATGAGAGAAGTTTTGGAAGGCCTAAACCTTTGGTGATATATTTCACCAAGGGTGCAGCTTCGCAAAAGCCCCGACACCCCTAGGCAGCTAAACCTGTCCCTTTCCCATACCAAAACAGCCACGCAGTCCCATGGAGGTACACACCTCCGAACGAAAAGGAAAAAGAAGCCATCGACATCAGTTCATTGTCGGCCAAAGTAACCAATATCACGAGGCTGAGCGGTGTGACCCGCAGCGGTCGCGTGTTTGCGCCCCCCGACCTACCAATTCAGCCCACGAACGTCAAGGGGAAGGCAAAGGTAGTGGAAGAACAAGATGATAAAACTCCCCTCACTCCGAATGAGGATATCCCGGAGGATATCCCGGTGAAAGGTCTTCCGGAGAAAAGGGATGGTTATGGCAAGAAGGAGGTGTCGCTAGAGGAAGCCAGCGAGTTTCTTTGCATAATTCAGCAGAGCGAGTTCAAGGTTATTGAGCAGCTCAACAAAACCCCGGCTAGGGTCTCGCTGTTGGAATTACTCATGAGCTTGCAGCCTCATCGGGCTTTGCTAGTAAAGGTTTTGAACGAAGCCCATGTGGCCCAAGATATCTCTATAGAAGGTTTTGGAGGGCTCGTCAATTATATCACCGCCAACAACTATCTCGCCTTCGCCGAAGATGAAATCCCTGCCGAGGGAAGAGGGCATAACAAGGCTTTGCTTGTATCAGTCAAGTGTATGGACCACGTTGTAGCCAAGGTGCTCATCGATAATGGTTCCAATTTAAATGTGATGCCCAAAAACACTTTGGAGAAATTACCGATTAATGCTTCCCATCTAAAGCCAAGTTCCATGGTAGTTCGTGCCTTCGACGGCACCTGCCGAGAGGTTAGGGGAGAGATTGACCTCCCGGTACAGATAGGCCCTCACACCTGTCAGGTTACCTTTCAAATAATGGATATTAACCCTCTTTGCAGCTGCCTGTTGGGATGCCCGTGGATCCATTTGGTGGGAGTCGTTCCCTCTACGCTCCACCAGAAATTGAAGTTCGTAGTGGAAGGGCATTTGGTTATCGTATCGGGTGAGGAAGACATCTTGGTGAGTTGCCCATCCTCTATGCCATATGTGGAGGCCGCGGAGGAGTCATTAGAAACCGCTTTCTAGTCTTTCGAGGTGGTAAGCATCCGTGGATTCTTTCTCTGGGCAACCTTGCCTTTCAGATACGACAGTAATGGTGGCCCGGGTAATGTTGGGGAATGGTTACGAGCCCGGAATGGGTTTAGGCAAGGACAACGGCGGCATAACTAGCCTGATAAGCGCCAAAGGAAATCGTGGGAAGTTTGGGTTAGGCTACAAACCCACACAGGCAGATATAAGGAAAAACATTACGGGAAGGAAAAGTGGAAGTCAAGGCTCGCGATTAAGACAAGAAGACGAAGGAAGCCCGCCCTGCCACATAAGTAGGAGCTTCATAAGTGCGCGTCTAGGGGACGAAGGCCAAGTCGTTGCAATATGCAAAGATGATGCTCCGAGTGGGTCGGATTTGGTACGACCATGCCCTCCTGATTTTCAACTAGGAAATTGGCGAGTGGAGAAACGCCCGGAAATTTACGCGACAAGCATAATGTAAACCTTTTAATGGCTTTAAAAGCTCTACAGTTGGGCCTAGGCTTTAGAGTTTCCTTTTGTTAAGGCTTTGTGTCTTTTGTTCCTGAATCTATAATACAAAGATCTTTCTTTATCTGTTCCTGCGTCTCTACTCATTCTCATTCATTTGCATGTTTACTTCTTTATGTTTAAAACGCCAGATCTGACGACGAGTCCCTCGAAGGTACTAATACCTGGGACCCGCCCATCAACTTCGAGCAAGAAACGAATTAATTAGAAGATAAAGAGAACGAGGATGTGGGACTTCCCCCGAAGTTGGAAAGGATAGTCGCCCATGAGGACCAAGAAATGAGGCCTCATCAAGAAGAGACAGAGCTAGTAGACTTGGGAACTGGCAGTGGAAAAAGGGAAGTAAAGATAGGCACGGGTATGACCACACCCATCCGTGAAGAATTAACAGCCCTGCTAAGAGACTACCAAGACATCTTTGCTTGGTCGTACCTAGATATGCTCGGTTTGAGTTCTGACATTGTACAACACCGATTACCCCTAAATCCCAAGTGTCCCCCGGTAAAACAGAAATTGAGAAGGATGAAGCCTGAGACATCCTTCAAGATAAAGGAAGAGGTAAAGAAACAATTTGACGTTGGGTTTTTGGTTGTCGCTCGGTACCCAGAATGGGTTGCCAACATTGTACCAGTCCCTAAGAAGGATGGGAAGGTGCGAATGTGCGTGGATTATAGGGACCTGAATCGGGCCAGTCCCAAAGGCAATTGTTCTTTGCCGCACATCGATATCCTTGTGGATAATACGGCCAATTTTGCTTTATTTTCCTTCATGGATGGGTTCTCCGGTTACAATCAGATAAAGATGGCGCCAAAGGATATGGAAAAGACTACCTTCATCACCCTATGGGGAACGTTCTGTTACAAGGTGATGTCCTTTGGACTCAAGAATGCCGGGGCAACTTATCAATGGGCTATGGTAGCTTTGTTCCACGATATGATGCACCAAGAAATCGAGGTCTATGTGGACGACATAATTGCCAAATCTAAATTCAAGGAGGAACACCTTGTCAACCTACGGAAGTTGTTCGAAAGGCTTAGGAAGTATCAATTGAGGTTGAACCCCACTAAGTGCACTTTTGGGGTCAAATTAGGGAAATTGCTAGGTTTCATCATAAGCCAGAAAGGGATAGAGGTAGACCCCAAAAAGGTAAAGGCCATCCTTGAGATGCCGGAACCATGTACCGAGAGGCAAGTCCGAGGTTTCCTGGGATGTTTGAATTATATTGCCAGATTCATATCACAGCTCACTGCTATTTGTGAGCCGTTGTTCAAACTCATACGCAAAAACCAAACCGACCGTTGGAATGAGGATTGTCAAGAGGCATTTGGGAGGATCAAAAAGTGTTTCATGAATCCTCCTGTACTTGTGCCACCGGTACCCGAAAGGCCTCTCATCTTGTATATGACGATTTTGGACGAGTCGATGGGATGTATGCTGGGGCAACATGACGAGTCCGGAAAGAAATAGCGCGTTGTCTACTACTTGAGTAAAAAGTTCACGGCCTGTGAAATGAATTACTCCCTGCTCGAAAGAACGTGTTGTGCTCTAGTCCGGGCATCCCATCGCCTAAGACAATACATGCTGAGCCATACCACCTGGTTGATATCCAAGATGGACTCGGTTAAGTAAATCTTTGAAAAGACAACTCTTACAGGACGGATCGCCCGATGGAAAGTCTTGCTATCTGAGTTTGATATAGTTTACGTCACCCAAAAGGCGATAAAAGGAAGCACCTTAGCAGATTATTTGGCTCAGCAGCCTCTCAACGACTATCAGCCCATGCATCCCGAATTCCCGGAAGAGGACATCATGGCCTTGTTTGAGGAAAAACTAGACGAGGACCGGGACAAATGGACCGTGTGGTTTGATGGAGCGTCAAACGTTCTAGGCCATGGAATTGGAGCAGTGTTGGTCTCTCCAGACAATCAATGTATACCTTTCACAGCCAGGCTGGGGTTCGATTGTACCAACAATATGGCTGAGTATGAAGCATGTGCCCTGGCCGTCCAGGCAGTGATTGACTCAAATGTCAACCTACTCAAGGTGTACGGGGACTCAGCGCTGGTGATCCATCAGCTAAAAGAGGAGTGGGAAACTAGAGACCTCAAGCTGATACCATACAAAGCCTATATTAAGGAGATGGCTAATTCCTTTGATGAGATCTCCTTCCATCATGTTCCCTGGGAGGAAAATCAAATGGCGGATGCGCTTGCTACTTTGGCGTCCAAGTTCCAGCTAATACCGCACGAGGATCTACCATACATTGAGTTCTGGTGTCGTGGCAAACCCGCACATTGTTGCCAAGTGGAAGAGGAACGGGACGGTAAGCCTTGGTATTTCGATATCAAGCGATATGTCAAAAGCAAAGAGTACCCACCGGAGGCTTCCGACAATGATAAAAGAACATTGAGGAAATTGGCGGCCGGTTTCTTCATAAGCGGGAGCATACTATATAAAAGAAACCACGACATGACTCTCCTGCGATGCGTGGATGCCAAAGAGGCAAACCACATGATCGAGGAAGTCCACGAGGATTCGTCTGGAATGCACGCCAATGGGCATGCTATGGCCAGGAAGATCCTGAAAGTAGGTTATTACTGGCTCACCATGGAAAGTGATTACTGCTTCCATGTAAGGAAGTGCCACAAGTGTCAAGCGTTCGCGGATAATTCCAATGCTCTACGACATCCTCTGAATGTCATGTCCGCCCCTTGGCCTTTTACCATGTGGGGAATAGATGTCATCGGGGCCATCGAGCCCAAGGATTCAAACGGTCACCGCTTCATTCTCGTGGCGATAGATTATTTCACCAAGTGGGTCGAGGCGGCTTCCTACACCAATGTCACGAGGAGTGTAGTGGTCAGATTCATAAAGAGGGAGCTGATTTGTCGATATCGACTCCATATAAAGATCATTACTGATAATGGCACCAACCTGAATAACAAGATGATGCAGGAAATGTGTGCGAATTTTAAAATCCAGCATCACAACTCCACGCCCTACCGGCCAAAGATGAATAGATCCGTGGAAGCAGCCAACAAGAATATTAAGAAAATTATTTAGAAGATGACAGTGTCATACAAAGATTGGCATGAGATGTTGCCTTTTGCCTTGCATGGATACCGAACTTCAGTACGAACTTCTACTGGGGCAACGCCGTATTCCTTGGTTTATGGAATGGAAGCGGTACTCCCATTTGAAGAGGATACTAGCAGAATCGGGCTTAGATGAATCAGAATGGGCTCAAACACGCTATGACCAACTCAACCTTATTGAAGGTAAGCGCTTGACGGCCATGAGTCATGGGCGCCTGTATCAACGAAGAATGAAGAATGTGTTCGACAAGAAGGTACGCTTGCGCAAGTTCCATGAGGGAGACCTTGTGCTGAAAAAGATGTCCCATGCTGTTAAAGATAATCGAGGGAAGTGGGCCCCGAACTACGAAGGGCCTTTCGTTGTGAAAAGGGCTTTTTCTAGAGGTGCCCTGGTGCTTACCAACATGGATGGCGAGGAGCTACCTTTACCTGTGAACTCTAATGTTGTCAAGCGATACTATGCTTAGAATCTGGGGCAATTAAGGATGTCGCTGCATGTTCTTTTATTTTTGTGTCTTCTTGGTTTCCCCCAGGGATTCCCGTCTACTATATATCTCTCGTCACATTCTTTTAAAGAAGAGAACATGGGTTTGAGGCTTCAGTCCTCACTTTTGTTTTAAACCATGTGTTAGTTTGTGATAACCTGTGCCCTTTCGCTCAGTTCATGGGGTGCCCCAAGCGCTTAATCAAAACTGAACCTAACCAGCTTTCACTAATAGTATTATTGTGTTTGAAAAAATTCATGCATACACATACGCATGCATATTTTTGTGATAACAGGGGCAGAATCGTCTTAGGCCACAGTCAGAGGTCGAGACAAAGCTAAAAGCAGAAACCAATCAAGGTAAGACGACGACGCGGTCACGATTTGCCACGCATTGTTGTTTCATACTTTCAGATACTTAGGAACATACGCAAATAGAGGCTAGGGTCAGGACCAACAGATCGTCATCCCTTCCCAGCTCGGGACAAGCGAAAAACGCCGTTGCAAGGCAGCCTAGTATCCTTTAAATTCACAGTAATTATTACTATTGTTTGTTTAAAATAAATAATGAATGCCTAATCTACCTGGAGTGGGTTCGAGTAAGCGAATGCCGAGGGCCATGCTTATGTTTCCCTAAAACAAAATGGCAGGTTAGCTCACCTGGACGAGTAACCCCTACACCAAAATATAAAAAATGAGGGAGGGGAACGTTTTCTGCACTCCCCCCCCCCTCATTCAAAAAAGAGAGCCTTGAGCTTTCTAGCTTTCCTTTGGTGTATTTTGGTCTTCTTTTGGTGCTCTAAATTGTGGGAATGTGCTCAAATTTGTGGGGCAATTTTGGTTTGTTTTCATGCTTGATTGGTTAGGATTGAGGGGTTGTAAGGGATGGCCTAAGGCCAATGTTGCATTCTGAAGCAATGGGGCATGCCACATTGCCCCCACTATCTTGTTATTCATGCCTAAACATGCGCCCACCAAGTGCTCGGTGAAATGCCTCAATGACATATGAGCATGCTTTTGTATGCTTGGGATTGTGGGACTGTTTAATATGTATAGGGACAAAGGATTTAAAATGAGTGCCCGAATGCCATTCTAGGCCTAGGAACCCAAGCTTTTAATTTCAATGCAAGGAAGCATGACTTATGACTAGGAACCTAAATTTTGGTTTTGAATATAAAAAGGCATAATATTAGGACATGTTTGAGAGGTTTTTATTAGAATTTAAATTTGGCTGCCCCATGAGGAATATCTTGCACCTAGGTAGCATGGGAAATACCTTTCAACAGTATGTATATATGTGAATATATATGGCATAAAAATACCTTGCAAAGTGTGAATGAATAGCAAAAAAATGCCTTTCAAAATATGTATATTTGTGGATAGGTAGCGTAAAAATGCCTTTCAAAATATGTATATTTGTGGATAGGTAGCATAAGGAGCCTTTTAAAAAATATACCCATGTCAAAAATGGCATGAGGATGCTTCCCAAATGAATATATGATGTGGAATTGCCCCTCAAGTGTATATAGATGGCATGAAAGTTCCTTTTCAAATGCAAGTGTGTGCATGACGTGAGATTGGCTCCCCAATGTGCACATATGTATAAATAAATGTGAATGAAACAACAAAAATTTGTATGTTAATAAAATACTTCAAATGTGTGTAGATAGTTTGTGGTAGCAAAATACTTAGGATATGAACATATGTAATTTTGACACAATACCTTGAGCATGCGTATACGTATTCTTTCCAATATATATATGTCGCAACGTGCCCTTCGCGGGCGAGCGAGGGCGAGGCTCACGGATGCGCTTTCCAAAGGAGGAAATGTGCGCGGAGTCGCCACCAACGTTTATTTGTGGAAAACGTCGGGAAAACCGAAGGAAACCGGTCAAAATGAAAATTCTAAGTTCGGGAGTTGTATTTACGCTTGAGGAAGGTATTAGCACCTCTCACGTTTGTCTCAAAGGACAACAGCCTATTTTTAGAATTGTGGAATTGTGTTATCTTAACTTTTATTTCTTTTTATTTTTTGAGGTCGACAAAAGCGGGGCTTTTGCTCCTACGTACCCTCCTTTGGAGAGGAAATCAGACCTACGTAGTTCTTCCTTAAGCGTGAATCGAGTGATTCTTTTTACTTGAAAAGTGATCATTTTAAGGCATTGGACCTTAAAAATGATCCATTTTACTTGGTAAGAAAACTGAAATGATAAATTTTCAAAACCCTATTTTTGTGGACGAGCTTGACTAGGCGAGTTGATTTTAGCCTTAGTTTCACTTTAGTTATTTAGTCAATTCAATTAAGAATGAGAACTCCCAAAGAGAAAACGTCCGATTGATTTTCCGCTTTACTTTACTAAAGAAATATTTTTTTGGTTATTATATTATTATTTTACCTCTGTTTTTGATTTCCAACGTGGTTACGGCACGACTGAACGGTCGGAATTCATTTTAACAAAAATTACCGGATGATACAATTCAAACGATCGGTGGAAATTTATTTTATTTTTACATTAAGCGAGGAATGACTTAAATAAATGGCTTAAGCACGTCAAAAGGCGGTATAAAAAATAAATGAAAACGAGAATGAAAATACATGAAACGCAATGTGGACCACCACGGGTTCATAGAATGAATTGAAAAGCTTGGTTTGAGGTACTTACCCGTTGAAGATCGAAGAACAATGAAGAACGAATGAAGAACGCCGAAGAATGGTTGAAACCTTTTGCGAAATTCTTCACGGAAACGTTACGGAAGCGTTTCGGAAGCGCCTCGGCTTAGATTTTCTTCACGGAAACAATTTTTCCAAGCAAATTCGAAAGAGAGAGAAGTGCCTAAGGGGGTTGACCCTTTTCCTTCTCACTTCCTCCCCTATTTATAGCAAAATAGGGGAGATGCTTGCCGCCCAGCTCGCCCAGGCGAGCCAAGTTGCTTCCTCCAGAAGCAACAGCCTTCTGGAGGAAGCTTCTAGAAGGCCCAAGTGGGCCTGATTGCTATTTACACCCCCCCTTTTTACTAAATGCACCCCCCTTTCTATTTTTTTGTAATTCTTTTTTCGTAACGTTACGAAACTTTACGAATTTCGTAACGATACTTATTTTCCTTCCGCAAGGTTATGAATACTTACGGATTATGTATTTACTCCTTTTTTACCTTTCGAAGAAGTCACGGAAACTTACGGATTGCGCAAAAACACCTCTTTTCGACTTCCGCCACATTACCGAATTTCACGGAACATGCAAGCCTGCTTCCTTTCGATTTCTGAGACGTCTCGGGACTTCATTTATTGCATGTCATCAAGTAATAATCCCCGGACGAAATTAGGGTATGACAGTTGCCCCTCTTTACTTACCTCTCATCGGAGATAAGAGGAAAGCAAAGATAGGACACTGATTTCGTCCGTCCTGCCCTTTTCGCAATGACGACTCTCATCTCTACTTCTTCTTTTTTTTTTCTTCTACACAAAACAAAATACAAACAACAACCAGAACAACAAATATAATACAGATATACACATACTTGGCGAAGGAACCGATCTGGAAAACAACAGAATAACGTGCTTCCCAGTCACCAGAAGCTTCGCACTTGATAAGGGAGAACACATGAACAGCACTAGGCAATGACATTCATGGTGCTCCGAAAAAAGGTGGAGTATGGAGGATTTCCTTGAGGGTCCGCACTTAGGCAATCATGAAACTAAGCTCCAAACTCGAAAGTGGAGGACACATGAACAGCCTTAAACAAGAACATTCATGTGGCTCTGGAAAAGGACGAGAATGGAGGATTGCCTTGAGGTTCCTCTCTTAGGCAATCATGGAATACAACTCCAATACTCAAAAATGGAGAACACATGAACAGCCCTAAGCAATAACATTCATGTGGCTCCGGAAAAGGACGAGAATGGAGAATTGCCTTGAGGTTCCTCTCTTAGGCAATCATGGAATACAGCTCCAGACTCGAAAAATGGAGGACACGTGAATGACAACGCAATTCACTCACGCGGCTCCGGAAAAGGATGAGAATGGAGGATTGCCTTGAGGGTCCTCTCTTAGACAATCATGGAACACAGCTCCAGACTCAAAAGTGGAGAACACATGAACAGCCCTAAGCAATAACATTCATGTGGCTCCGGAAAAGGACGAGAATGGAGGATTGCCTTGAGGTTCCTCTCTTAGGCAATCATGGAATATCGCTCCAGACTCGAAAATGGAGGACACGTGAATGACAACGCAATTCACTCACGCGGCTCCGGAAAAGGACGAGAATGGAGGATTGCCTTGAGGTTCCTCTCTTAGGCAATCATGGAATACAGCTCCAATACTCGAAAATGGAGAACACATGAACAGCCCTAAGCAATAACATTCATGTGGCTCCGGAAAAGGACGAGAATGGAGGATTGCCTTGAGGTTCCTCTCTTAGGCAATCATGGAATACAGCTCCAGACTCGAAAATGGAGGACACGTGAATGACAACGCAATTCACTCACGCGGCTCCGGAAAAGGATGAGAATGGAGGATTGCCTTGAGGATTGCCTTGATGTTACCTTTTTCATGATTAAAGTATCTAGTTCTTCAAAGATGGAAGTCATATTTTTTTACTTTTTGCTTAATCTTCTTGAGATATGTTCTCATCACTCTCATAGTCCTTGGTTAGAAGGTTGATCTCCTTCTCTGAACCGTTGGATGAGTCATTGTCATCCCATGCAATGTAGGCCTTCTTGGTCCTTCTTTCTTCATACCTTTTCTTATCACTTTTCTCAGGCCATTCCTCATTTGAAGGACAATTTGCTTTGATGTGACCAAGTTGGTTGCATTTGTAGCATCTAAGAATTTAAGAGTCTTCTTGAGATCTTCTTCCATTGTTGAAGTTCTGACGTTTCTCGATTCTTCATTAGGGAAGATTTTTCCTAAAATGGCAAGATGGTTGACTATATGTGTGAATCTTTTCTGCATACTATGGATGTTTTCATTAGGGTTCATCCTAAACAGTTCATATTCATGTGTAAGGGTATTGACTCTAGATCTTTTCACACCAGTGGTGCCTTCAAGTGTAAGTTGGAGAGTATCCCACATCTCCTTGGCATTTGTGCAATTTGACACTCTAAAATACTCATCTATTCCTAGGGCTAAAGTAATAATGTTTTTGGCTTTCAGATCATACTGGATTCTTCTTCCGTCTTCTTCAGTCCACTTATCTCTAGGTTTTTGTGTTGTGGTGTTAGTGCTTACATCTACTACAGTGGGTATGTAAGGTCCTATTTCTATTGCTTCCCAAATGTTTAAATCTATGGCTTCAATGAAAATTTGCATACGGGTTTTCCAATAGTGGTAACCCTCACCATTGAAGATAGGTGGCCTATGGCTGGAATTTCCTTCAGGAAACAAAGAATTTGAAGAGGCCATAAATCTTGAAGTGGTTAAACTTTCTACAAGATACCTGCTCTGATACCACTTGTTGGATCAAGTGGCCATGGAATAATTAAGAAGGGGGGTTGAATTAATTATTAATGAACCTTTAATAATTAAAACTTATCCTTCTTAATGTTACTAAATTCAATTAGGCTTTTACTATAATATTAAGAAAGTAAAGAACAAAAATAAAAACTTAATCAAAAGTAAAACCGCTAATTAAAGTGCACAGCGGAAATTAAAGAGCGTAGGGAAGAAGAACACAAACACAAGAGTTTTATACTGGTTCGGCAACAACCCGTGCCTACATCCAGTCCCCAAGCGACCTGCAGTCCTTGAGATTTCTTTTCAACCTTGTAAAATCCTTTACAAGCAAAGATCCACAAGGGAAGTACCCTCCCTTGTTCTCTTTTAACAACCAAGTGGATGTACTCTCCACTTGAACTGATCCAAAAGAGATGTACCCTCTCTTGTTCTCAGTTACAACAACCCAAGTAGATGTACCCTCTACTTGTACCACAAAGGATGTACCCTCCAATGTGTTAAGACAAAGTTCTCAGGCGGTTAGTCCTTTTAAACTTTGTGAAGGGGAAACAAAAGATATCTTAGGCGGTTAGTCATTTGAAATCTTTTGTTTATGGGAAAGGGAAGAATCAAAAGAATTCTCAGACTGTGTCGTTTTGAATTCTTTAGCAAGGGAGAAGGGAGACACAAAAGAATTCAGGCGGTTAGTCCTTGGCGAATTCTTTTTGGCTAAGGGAGAAGAGAGACACAAAAGAATTCAGGCGGTTAGTCCTTCGTTCTTTTTGAAAAGGGAGAAGAGAGACACAAAAAGAATTCAGGCGGTTAGTCCTTCGTTCTTTTTGACAAAGGGAGAAGATAATGAAAAAGATGAATAGCACAATTTTGTTTTCTGTGAAAGAACAAGGTTTGGAAACTAGAAAACTTTGAAAGCTTTTGGCAAAGGAAGAAGAAGAAGTTCAAAGAGATGTTCAAAAAGGTTATTCAAAAAGATATGTAAGAGTTATGAAAAAGTTATTAAAGTACAAATCAAGGTCTTGCTTTTATAGACTTTTCATGTCTGGTCAAGAAAACCATTGGAAGAGTTATAACCTTGAGAAAAACCTGAAAACCATTGGAAGAGTTACATCTCTTGATTTTTATTCAAAACTTGTCACTGGTAATCAATTACCAAAACCATGTAATTGATTACACAAAGCATTTTATGAAAAGATGTGACTCTTCACAATTGAATTTGAATTTCAACATTCAGATACACTGGTAATCGATTACCAATATATTGTAATCGATTACACCATTTAAAAAATAATTGGAATGTTGCAAATTCAGTTAAAAGCTTTTCAAAATCAAACTTTGCCACTGGTAATCGATTACAGGAAAATGGTAATCGATTACCAGAGAGTAAAAACTCTGGTAACTTGGAAATGTTTGAGAAAAAACTTTTGAAAAACAAAACTGTGCTATATTTGTTTTTGAAAAATCTTTTCAATACTTCTTTTGTGAAGTCTTCTTGATTTCTTCTCTTGAATCTTGAATAAATCTTCTCTTGAATCTTGAAATCAAACTTCTCTTGATTCTTGAATCTTCTTGATTTCTTCTCATGAAACTTGAAATTAATCTTGATCTTGAACTTGTTGACTCAATCTTGAAATCATTCTTTGGGCTTTTTGTCATCATCTTTTGTCATCATCAAAATTACTTGAATCAACTTGATTCATCATCATGAAGCTTGCTTCTACAATCTCCCCTTTTTGGATGATGACAACCCTGAAATCAAGAAACACATACACATTTTTTTCCTAGTCGATCACTCACTTAATTCTCCATATTCTCCCCCTTTGTTTTTGAGTTTAAGCTTCACTTGAAATTAAGTTATTTAATTATGTGAGTTCTTGATTTAATTCCTATTTTCTTTCCCCCTTTGGCAGCAACAAAAAGCCAAAGTTCGTAACAATTATAAAACATACATAAATGACTAATCATACACAAGACATTTATTGAAAAATCTAAACCAATCATGAAGCAAAAACATGAATAACCCAAATTAATATATAAACCACATAGTCATATAACATAATTCATAAAAATTTAGTCATACTAAGCAAATAGTAAAAGAAGTACTAAATGTTCAAATTTCATAATAATATAGCCAAATACATGACTAGAAATCAAAGTACTAATAATATTACACATAATAGAAATCTAAGATGATGGTGGCGGTGGTGGTGGTAGATCAAAGCTTGTGCGGATGTAAGAGACATCTCCTTCGACCTTGGTGATCCTTGAATCCATCTCATTGAATCGCATGTCCACTTGTAACTCCAAAGCATCAAACCTTTCACCAACAAAGGTTTAAAGACCATCGAACTTGTCCAAAATCTTTTGAAGAAGAGAGGAATCTTCTCTAACTGGTAAGTGTCCTTCTTCATCAATGGGTTGTGCACCTTTTTTCACCCAAGAGCCATCATGCTCTTTACGGTAACCAAAAGATGCAATCACAGTGGCACCAATTAAGAAGGATCTCTTGATTGGAACATAAGGTTTAGAATCAAGAGGGATGTTAAAGTGTTGAAGGAAGAGAGTGACTAAGTGTGGATATGGAAATGGAGCATTTAATCGCAATGCCTTATGCATGTGATATCGGACTAAGTGTGCCCAATCAATTTGTCGGCCTGTATGAAAAGCCCACATGACAATAAGATGTTCCTCAGAAACCTGTGCAAGGTTTGAAGATCTTGGAAGCAAGATACGCACAATGAGATAATGAAGGACGCGGCTTTCAAAAGTCAATGAACCAACAAGAAGCCTTCCGGTCATATCCGCTTGGTTGGTGCAAACCAACCAGCGGGCAACACCCACAGAGAAGTCAAATTTCCAATCATCATTCAATGTACCTTCAAATGGTACACCTTCACTAGATAATTGGGTCAAGTCATAGAATAGGGATTGGTCAATGACCATTTTTATCCCATAAACTTCAGAAATCAAAGTGCCTTCTTGAATTTCAAGATTAGAATAGAAGGCTTTAACTAATTTAGAATAAACAGGCAATTTTAAAGACATGAAAGGAATAACATTGGAGTTCTCAAATGCCTGAATGCATTCAAAACTCTCATTGCAAAAGAAATCCATGTCAATGAACTTTGGATCAATAATGGAACGAGAAGAGAAAAGATTTGTGTACCGTATTCGTTGTTCTTCGGATGAGAACAATGAGGAAGAGGAAATGGAGGAGGGAATCTGTGTTTCTTGAGTGTCGGAATGTCGTTGACTTCGACTTGAAGAACCTTTTCGCTTCTTTGATGGTTCTTCCATTTGAGGGAGTTATTTGAAATTTCAATCGGTTCAAATGAAAAAGAATGAAAAAAGATGAAGTTTGGGCTTTGTGGGGAGTGATTTGGACAAGAAATGAGTGAGATATGGCAGAAGGAAGAATTGGGAACGAGGGTTTTCGAGAAAATGAGAAGTTGCAGTTTTCAGATTTTGAAATCCGAATATATAGGAGCAGGGACGCATTGTAATCGATTACACCTTACTTAACTGCCTATAATCGATTACACTACTATGGTAATCGATTACCAGAGAGCATTTTAGCCAAAACTAAATGTTGAATGACTTTTACGGGAAAAGGGATTTGAATGAATATCAAAATACTTTCTTAATGAAAATATATATTAAAAATACTTTATGAATGAATCTTAATCAAGTAATTCACATATCATATTCAAAATCATGCATAATCATTTAAAGGAAACATATATATATATATATATATATATTCAATTATATCACAATAATCAACACAAGTATTGAAGAATAAAGATCATAGATATTATCAAAATATTTATAGGAGATTTCATGCTTTGAGAAAGAAAATTAATTCAATCATGAACATATAAACACATACTCACAATTTCAATCAATCAAGACAAACAAATCGTAATAGGATGCATTTACACTTCCTTTGAATAACCTTTGAACATGAGATGTTGTAAAAGTTTCCTTTTATAAAATTGACGTTGTTCCTTTGAAAAAGCTTTCAAAATGACGTCTCTTTTTAGTAAAACCCGTAACACCTCTTAGCCCTTTTTATTTTGATAGGGGTGTCATAACCTACCCTACGACGGGACAACGAAGGCAAAATAGATAAGCCAAAGCATTCGTCTCCTAGGGAGAAAACGAGTGGAGTCGCCACCAATAATTATTCGAGGAAAACATTAGAAAAACCAAAAAGAGGTTTGCGAATTTTTGAAAATAAGGGTTCAGGAGTTGTTTACGCATGGGGAAGGTATTAGCACCCCACACGCCCGTCACAAGGGACGGTAGCCTTTAATCGAGTGTGCGCAATGTGACTTCAGAATTATTTATTTTTCCATTTTTATATATTTTTTAATTTTTTTGGGGTCGACAAGGTTGTTGCCCTTGCTCCTACGTATCCTCAAGTGCGGTGAGGAATTCAGACCTATGTAGTTCTATAAGTCTAAATGTTTGTGTGTTAAATTGATTGTATGTTTTTGAAAAATTTATTATAATTGCGAACAAAGAGTCGTTTAAGGCGTTGGACCTTGGTTTTATCTTGGTTTTGTTTATTAACTTTCAATCTCTTTTAAAGACAATTTTACGGCACTAGTGATTGGTTAGGATTAAACTTTACAAATAAAACGAGATCACCAATGATAAATGGAGAAGATGAATATAATAACAGAGGGG
The DNA here is from genome assembly GCF_004193775.1 of Glycine soja. Taxonomy (NCBI): domain Eukaryota; kingdom Viridiplantae; phylum Streptophyta; class Magnoliopsida; order Fabales; family Fabaceae; genus Glycine; species Glycine soja. Next base: position 25,723,457 of record NC_041004.1, read on the forward strand.
ACCCCTAATGGTACATAGATTACATTCAACTCTCTGAGAAAACTAACTGACTGTTGTACGAGTGACACAGAACAAGAGAACAATGTAGGGAATGATCACGATTGTGATTCGGTAGCGCCTCTGTTTTATTTTTCTTCCTTCTTCCTCTTCTTTGTCTCTTTCTTTCTTATTTTTTTCCAACTTCAGAACCTTGGAATCCCTTCAAAACCTCCCTTGCATGCCTATTTATAGAAAAAAAATCCAATTTGGGGCAGTTGAAGCTCGCCCAAGCGAGCTGATGCTTAGCCCTGAAGGAATGAGCTCGCCCAGGCGAGCTGGTTTCTTAGGTATGAAACAACTTCATGGCCGAGGCAAGCCAGATGCTAGCCTGGGCAAGCTAGGCTCTAGAAAAATAAATAAAAAAAGACCCTTTTTGTCCCTTCCTTGGTATCCTTTTGTATTCTTGATCAAAACACCAAGTGATTCCTTGCTTTGCACTGTAACTGACGTCTAACACCGTAATTCGACTAGCAAGAATCAAAATATCAGGGAACGATAGTCCCCGAACGAAATTAAGGTCTTGCAGTTGCCCCTCTTTACTTATCTTTTATTAAAAATGAAAAGGTAAGTAAAGATAAGAACACTAATTTCATCTGAGTGATCTTGCTATTCGAAACCGAACGCCAGAGGAAGTGAAACCGAAAAAGCAAAAGGACATTGACATTGAAATATCAAAAGCATCAAGCAAAAGAGGTCATAGTTTTGTAAAACATAGGACAAGAGATATTGAAGTCTTTGTAAAAGACAGAAGACATTGAAGTCTTGTAATTGTAAAAGATAGAAGACATTGAAGTCTTGTAAATGTAGAAGGCAGAAGACATTGAAGTCTTGTAAATGTAAAAGACTGAAGACATTGAAGTCTTTGAAAATGTAAAAAGACTGAAGACATTGAAGTCTTTGAAAAGCGTAAATGACTGAAGACATTGTAGTCTTCGAAAGCGTAAATTACTGAAGACATTGTAGTCTTTGAAAGCGTGAATGATGGAAGACATTGTAGTCTTTGAAAGCGTAAATGACTGAAGACATTGTAGTCTTTGAAAACGTAAATGACCGAAGACATTGCATAAATGACTGAAGACATTGTAGTCTTTGAAAGCGTAAATGACTGAAGACATTGTAGTCTCTAAAAGTGTAAATGACTGAAGACATTGTAGTTTCTGAAAGCATAAATGACTGAAGACATTGTAGTCTTTAAAAGCATAAATGACTGAAGACATTGTAGTCTCTGAAAGCGTAAAAGCAAAACACATTGTAGTCTTTGCAATCATAAAGCAAAAGACATTGTAGTCTTGGAAAGCATGAAAGTAGAAGACATTGTAGTCTTGGAAAGTGTGAAAGCAAAGGACATTGTAGTCTTTGCAATCATAAAGCAAAGGACGTTGAGTCCTATGAATCATGCAATTGGATTTTGGCAATTGGTATATAATGAGAAATCTATGGACTCATAGGTTGATGTGAAACATGGGTTTTGGAATGCATGGACATGCAAAATTCGCCCTAAAATTAAGTAAATGCAGGTTTTGTACGCAACAATGCAATGCAATGAAAAATTGTGCAATGTTCATGACATTCTTTCCTCGTTTGGTGATCTAGTTTAGCTCTCTCTTTTCTTTTTCTCCTTTACTTTCGTTTTTGCAATTCCAGTTCTGACTTTTTGTTTTAGCAATAAAATTCCATTCTTCAATCTATAATTTCATTCACTATTGATTAATGGAAGGCTAAGCCCCCAGCGTTGTTTTCTCTTGAGGATCAAGCACAGTTCTCTTTGAGGTTCTATTATTATTGTTAAATTTTGTTCAGTTTTTTTTCCTCTTCACTAATTACTTTGAATTTGTTGCTATTAATTCATGCATGCTTAGTGTTTGATTAATTGTCTCTGCTCTTAATGTACGTTCATGCTTAATGATCGTTTATGAGTAATTGGTGTGAGGCTTAATCACATAATGAATGCCTTATGTTGAATTTTGCTTAGTAATTTAATTTAGGGTTGGATTAAGTGGTTGAACTGAATAAGGATAAAGTCTCGTAACCTAGGATAAGAGACTTGCTTGTGAATCAAGGGGAAGCAACGTGTTTTAATTTTGATATTTTCTAATTCAATTTTACTCGTTGTTTAATTTACAAAAGCAACCAACCCCCCCCCCCCCATTCGTTACTATTTTCCTACTATCTGTTATGAACATTTGGTTTATCATTGCTCGTTGGGAAACGACCTAGGATCACCTCCTAGTTACTGCATTTTAATGTTTATTTGATTTGGGTACGGCCTAGATCAAATTTGGTGCCGTTGCCGGGGAGCAGTGTCCAAAGGTTCATGATAGCTAGTGATTCGTGTTTTATGTTTAGTTGTTTTATGCTTTCGTGTGTTGTGTTAAGATGGTGGTAGTATTGTGTTAGTATTATGTTAAGAGTTGTTTAGTGTCTTGTTATTTTGTTTAGTGTGGTGTTTTGTTTTAGTTTCTCTATTAAGTGCTTCCCCTGTTTCAGTTTTGGGTGTTTTGCTGTGAATAGTGTTTTGCGACGGATTTAGCGACCACTTTTGCTTGTGGCAATACAGAGTAGTAGTAGAAATCATGTAGCAACGGATTTTAGCGACCACCCTTGCTGAATTATTTGGGATTTTTTGTTTTAGTAGCTAGAGTTGCTATTTTTGGCTGAATTATTTTATGGTAACTTCTTTTAATCCATATTTTGTGGGAAAAATAGCTAGAGCCCTTAGTTTTGTCAGATTTGAAAGTTCCAAAAAAGTAGCAAATTTGATTTTTGTCAAAACTTCAAACAGCTATAACTTTTGCTCCGGGTATCAGAATGACTATTATTATATATGTATTTGGGGGTAGAAAAACATTTCCCATGTCGTGGCAGCCTGTCATAGGCTGGCTGAGGTTTCCATCATCCAAAAAAAGTGATTCTGTCAAAAGTTTTTTATTTTCCAAGTTTTATTCTCTTATTTTTCTTAACTTACCAATTTTAGCTTCTATAGTTAGACTTTGAATTTTTGTTTGAAATTTTTTGTGCTATCTTCTCATCATTTTATAAGGTTGCTCACAAAATTTCAAGTCATTTGGATATCATTTAATGGTAGCTGTAGTTCAAACCTACACTGTTACTTGCATAAGATTGCAACTAGTTGTGCATGCTGAATATAGTGTATGACTAGAGGCAATCCATCTAACTTACAACCCTTTGATCCTGAGATAGATAGGTCATTTCATAGATTATTTAGACATCATTTAGTACCTTTTGAGCATCCTGAGCATTCTGTTATTGGTGATTTTGAACATTATAGATTTGAACATTCTGATTTAGAACATTCTGAGAACATGGCACAACCTCCACCCTGTGAGAGGACTCTAAGGGAAATGGCTGCACCTGATTTCACCTACGAGAGCTTGTGCATCCAATACCCTGATGAGGATGTCCCATATGTTCTTAAAACTGGACTGATCCATTTGCTTCCAAAGTTTCATGGCCTTGCAGGTGAAGACCCGCACAAGCATCTGAAAGAATTCCATATTGTTTGCTCCACCATGAAACCACCAGATGTCTAGGAGGATCACATATTTCTGAAGGCCTTCCCTCATTCTTTAGAGGGAGTGGCAAAGGACTGGCTATATTACCTTGCCCCAAGGTCCATCACGAGCTGGGATGACCTCAAGAGAGTATTCTTAGAAAAAATTTTCCCTGCTTCCAGGACCACGGCCATTAGAAAAGATATTTCAGGCATTAGACAACTCAGTGGAGAGAGCTTATATGAATACTAGGAGAGATTTAAGAAACTATGTGCCAATTGCCCTCACCACCAGATTTCTGAGCAGCTTCTCCTCCATATTTTTATAAAGGACTCAACAACATGGAGAGAAGTATGATAGATGCTTCCAGTGGTGGAGCCCTTGGAGACATGACCCCTGCTAAAGCCAGAAATTTAATTGAGATGATGGCTTCAAACTCCCAGCAATTTAGTGCCAAAAGTGATGCTATTGTCATTAGAGGAGTGCATGAAGTAGCCACAAATTCATCTTCATCAGCCGAGACTAAGAAGCTTGAAGGTAAACTAGATGCCTTGGTTAACCTGGTAACCCAACTGGTCGTGATTCAAAAATCTGCACCTATCGCCAGACTCTGTGGTTTATGCTCCTCTGTTGACCACCACACAGGCCTTTGCCCTTCTGTGCAACAATCTGAAGCAATTGAACAGGCTGAAGCTTATGCTGCAAACATCTACAATAGACCTTCTCAACCTCAGCAACAAAATCAGCCACAACAGAATAATTATGACCTCTCCAACAACAGGTACAATCCCGGGTGGAGGAATCATCCCAACCTTAGATGGTTGAATCCTTCACAACAGCAGCAACAACAACCTTATTTTCAAAATGCTGCTGGCCCAAGCAGACCATACGTTCCTCCACCAATCCAGTTGCAACAACAGCAACAGCCCCAGAAACAACAAACAGTTGAGGCCCCTCCGCAACCTTCCCTTGAAGAACTTGTGAGGCAAATCACTATGCAAAACATGCAGTTTCAACAAGAGACCAGAGCCTTCATTTAGAGCTTAACTAATCGGATGGGACAGTTGTCTACACATTTAAATCAACAAAAGTCCCAGAATTCTGATAGATTACCTTCTCAATCTGTCCAGAATCCCAAAAATGTGAGTGGCATTACATTGAGGTCAAGAAAGCAGTGTCAAGGACCTCAACCAGTAGCATCTTCCTCATCCTCAAATGAACCTACCCAACCTCACTCTACTCCAGAAAAAAGATGATGACAAAAATTTAAAGAGTAAGTTACCTAACAATTTCTATGCAGGTGAATCTAAAGAGAAGCAACATATCCCTCTTCCATTCCCTCCAAGAACAATTTCCGACAAAAAATTGGAAGAGGTAGAGAAGCAGATCTTGGAAAACATTTAGAAAAGTAGAGGTAAACATACCTCTACTGGATGCAATAAAGCAAATTCCAAGATATGCTAAATTCTTGAAGGAGCTGTGCACTAATAAGCGAAAGCTTAAAGGAAGTGAAAGAATTAGTATGGGCAGAAATGTCTCTGCATTGATTGGTAAATCTGTTCCCCAAATCCCTGAAAAATGTAAAGATCTAGGTACATTCAGCATACCTTGTATTATAGGGAACAATAAGTTTGACAATGCCATGCTAGATTTAGGGCTTCTGTTAGTGTTATGCCTCTGTCTATTTTTAATTCTCTATCTCTAGGTCCTTTGCAGTCAACTGATGTGGTAATTCATTTAGCTAATAGAAGTGTTGCCTATCCTGCTGGTTTCATAGAGGATGTCTTAGTTAGAGTTGGTGAGCTGATTTTCCCTGTTGATTTTTATATTTTAAATATGGAGGAGGGATTTTCTAAAGGATCAGTTCCCATCATTTTAGGCAGACCTTTTATGAAAACTGCTAGAACTAAGATAGATGTATATGCAGGCACACTATCTATGGAGTTTGGTGATATAACTATTCATTTTAATATTCTTGATGCTATGAAACACCCATCTGAAGATCTTTCTGTATTTCGTGTTGAAATAATTGACCATATTGTTGATGAATACATCACTGATCTTCATTCTAATCTGCATGCCTGTCACTCTTCATGCATTGAATCTAAATTTGTACTTGATCATATATCTGAATTTGATGCTGAGAGTGAATCTGAATTTTATATTGATTACATGTCTGGTGATGTTTTACCTCCTGAGATTGATTTTATAGAGTCAGATAGAACTAACCATGTTTTAGGAAGTACACATGCCTCTGACTTTCTTTATGAGGTACAGGCTGAGAAACCATCTCTTTCTACCATTATCCAGCCGCCCACACCAGAATTGAAGTCTCTACCATCAAATTTAAAATATGCTTACTTGGATGATAGCAAAATTTTTCCTGTAATTATATTTGCCTCCCTTGCTGATGAGCAAGAGGAGAAGCTGTTATCAGTTCTCAAGAAGCATAAGAAGGCTATAGGCTGGACCCTGGCAGACATTCCTGGTATTAGCCCATCCACATGTATGCATCAGATAAATTTAGAAGATGGGGCTAAACCAATAAGACAGCCATAGAGAAGACTCAACCCGGTGATTTTTGATGTAGTGAAGAAGGAGGTAACCAAGCTTTTGCAAGCTGGAATCATTTATCCTATCTCCGACAGCCAATGGGTGAGTCCCGTCCAGGTAGTCACTAAGAAAACCGGCCTCACTGTCATAAAAAATTAGAAGGAGGAGCTGATTCCTACTCGGGTGCAGAACATTTAGAGAGTCTGAATTGACTATAGGAGGCTGAACCAGGTTACCAAAAAGGACCATTTTCCACTGCCATTCATTGACCGGATGCTTGAATGCTTGGCAGGATTTTATAGGCGCTTTATAAGAGATTTTAGCAAAGTAGCCCTTCCACTATCTAACTTGTTGCAAAAGGAGATGGAGTTTGACTTTAATGATAAATGCAAAGAGGAACTGACTACCACCCCTATCATTCAGGCACCTGATTGGACAGCCCCATTTGAGCTAATGTGCGATGCATCCAATTACACATTGGGGGTTGTCCTTGCTCAAAAGATCTCCTTACTTCAACTTACTTTTTTCCACCATGACTTAGGGGGTTTTTCTTTTCCTATCTCCTTCTTTACTTTTATTACATTTGTCCAATTCTATTTGATGGTTTAATTGCTTTTAATCTTTTAATTATGCTACATTGAAGACAATGTGTTGTTTAAATATGGGGGAAGTGTTCTTTGGTTTTGGTTTTGCTAGTTTTGTTAATTTTGTTAGTTGTGTTAAAATTGTTAGTTTTGTTGGGTTTCTAGTTTAATATTTTAGGTCAATTCTGTTTGCATGTACAACTTTGCATATTTTTCTTTGAATTATAGGATATGTTCAAGAAATGGGTAATTGTTCTGAAAATAAAAGTCTCTTGATATTTTGTGATTTGAAATCCTTGTTTTTCCTCTACATGTAATGATAGTTTTGAAAGCTCAATTTGAAAGTGATAAGTTTACCTTTGTGAGAATTTGAGCCATCCATCATCATAATCTTTTGGTGTGTTTTACCCCATTGATTGCTTGCACAATAGCTTTGGCTTGATTCTTGTTGATGCTTCCTAATTCACATGCATATTTGGAAATGATTTAGGCAATTTTGTTCTTATAAGCTTCTAGCCAAATGGACTTACCTTGAATTAATTCCTTTGATAGCCCCTTTGAGCCTATGTTCCCCTTTCTTTGTTTTGAAGCTCATTACAAGCCTTAAGTGAAAAACCATGATATCGCCTTACCCTTAAGGAATTTTGGAGCTTTGGAATTATTTTGGGAATAAGTGTGGGGGTGGGGGTGGGGGTTATGTTTCATTGGAAGATATGATTTTTGGCCATGCTTAATGTTTTATTTTGGCCATGCTTGATGTATATATATATATATATATATATATATATGTATATTGCCTAGTTCTTGCTTTAATCTTCAAATTCGTGTTGTTTAAAAAAAATGAAAAAAAAGGAGAAAAACTCAGTTTCTGCAAATTCGTACTATTCAAAAAAAAAAAGAAAAGAAAAGAAGTGAAGTTGAATAAATGAGGTCTTGTTATGAGGACTTGATTTTGTTAATATTAGAGGGTTTGGGTTTACTACTTGTGCTTAATTTCCACTTATTCCCCATTGCTACTCTACTCCTTTGGGATTTAGCTGCTTATTCCATATTTTTTTCCCTACCTTATCCTTGGTCGCATTACAACCTTTAAAGACCTTTTGATCCTCATGTGCATGTGTTTGTCAAGTTGTTTGTCAATTTTAGAATTTTGCCAAGTCTATGTGGTGTTTGTTTTCATGGGTGCTTCGAGAGTAAACAATAGCCTAGACACTTGAGAGATAGAGTGTATATCTTGTGAGGCTTAATCATTTTTCATTATTGAGCTGATTAACTATTTTTCCATGATTGGGTTGCATGGATGATTTTCACGAATGTCTTGACTCTTTGGATCCCTTCATGTTAGATGTTACCCATTCCTTTCATTCCTTGATGTTCATTGAGAAATATGTAAATGTTTTTGTTTGTCTCTCTTTGATATCCTTGGATTTTGTTCTTTATTTCATTTTGCCCAGGAGTGCAAAAGGCTAAGTATGGGGGGTTTTGATGTGCCATTATTTCCTCCTATTTCTTAACCCTTTTTGCATCATTTTAAGTACTGATTAGTCTTAGTTGTCAAATTAATTAGGCATTTTTATTATTTGGGCCCATTCAGCTAATTTGATGTTTTTAATCTAATTTCAAGAATTAATGAAGCATTGGGCATGAATCCAGAATTGGGCTTGGACTTGAAGAGGGCAGACTATTTTATTCTACAAAATTAGATCATATCTTATCTTATCTAGATATTATTTAGATTTGATCTCATCTAGATATTATTTCATCTAGATATTATCTTATCGTATCTTATCTAGATTTTATTTTATTTTATTTATGGGCTTGGATTTAAAACAGATTAGTAAGCTTTGGGGCTGGAAAACTATATAATAGCACCAAGGTTCTAGTTTAGGCTCTCTCTCCTATTTTCGTTTTTAGCTTTAGGCTTTTCTTAGACACTTTTTCATTTTGCAATTCCAGTTTTGACTTTTCATTTTAGCAATAAAATTTCGTTCTTCAATCTATAATTTCGTTCTCTATTGATTAATGGAAGGCTAAGTCTCCAGCGTTGCTTTCTCTTGAGGATCAAGCACAGTTCTCTTTGAGGTTCTATTATTACTGTTAAATTCTGTTCAATTTTTCCTCTTCGCTAATTACTCTGAATTGGTTGCTATTAATTCATGCATGGTTAGTGCTTGATTAATTGTCTCTGCGCTTAATTATGTTCATGCTTAATGATCATTTATGATTAATTGGTGTATGTGTTGCTTAATCACATAATGAATGCCTTATGTTAAATTTCGCTTAGTAATTTAATTTAGGGTTGGATTAAGTGGTTGAACTGATAAAGGATAAACTCTCGTAACCTAGGATAAGAGACTTGCTTGTGAATCAAGGGGAAGCAACGTGTTTTAATTCTGATATTTTCTAATTCAATTTTATTCGCTGTTTAATTTACAAAAACAAACAAACCCACCCCCAATTCGTTACTATTTTCCTATTATCTGTTATGAATATTTGGTTTATCATTGCTCGTTGGGAAACGACCAAGGATCACTTCCTAGTTACTACATTTTAATGTTTATTTGATTTGGGTACGGCCTCGATCAACCCTTATTTCCCAATCTAAGTTTAGCCTCTACATTGTCCTTCCCGTGGAAGTTTGAGAGGTTAATTTTAGCCTCTTGAGGCTTTCTTTCCTTTTCTCTCCTATGGGAGTGAGGTCTAAGATGTGACTTATGCCTTCCTTCATAATAGTCACGAAGTTCTTCACTTAGGCTCTTACAAAAGTCATGACTATTATAGGAGGCATGTTTTTCTTTTCTTAACTCTTTTAGTATTTTCCTTCTTTCTTCTTCCCTTGTTTTATCTTTTTCATCTTGACTTATTTCTTCCACTCTTTTTTTTCCTTTTTCTTTTCTCTCTTGTTTTTCTTTCCTCAACTTAAGGGATCTTAACTCATCTAATATCTTATACAAGGGGTCCTTAGGAGTAAAACCCTCACCATTAACACTAGATGAAGAATGAAGACTCATGTTGGTTCCTAAGTTGTGGTTCTTTCATGTTTGAGGGTTTGAAAACAAAAGATAAAAAAAACTATGGTTGAAACTAGCCAAAATAAACACTAAAAGAGGCGTGAAAGATAAGGTAAAACTAATTGGTAAAAGGAAAGCTATCTAGGCGGTTTGACAATGGAAGGTAAAGGAAATAAGCTATGAAAGTAAGCAAGAAATTAAAGTGCAAGAAATGTAAACTAGAGGAATCCTAAGAGTGTTTGGATGACCATATTTAAGGTTCTGAACAAAACACTCACTAACCTAAGGGAAAATTGCCAAAAATTATTACACACAAATGGAAGTTTGGTAACCTATTGGAGGCTCCCAACACACTTCCAATGAAAGACCTTTTTGTTACAAAAACTTGAAAGCAATGAAGGTAAGTAAATTACCAATTACAAAATTACAAAACAGTCCTCAATTTTGGTGGTTGTTCTCCCTTTGGTGATTCACTCAATTTGAAGTGCTTCTTAGTCCAATAGCTCTTAAGGTGGTTGGTCTCTTGCTTCTTGACTCGAATTCTTCAAGGGATGGCACCAATCCTCCTTCCAAATTCCCTATATAGCAACTCACAAACAAGGAAACAAAGAGACAAGCAATAACCAAAGACCAAAATAATGAAATGAAATCTAATCCAATAGAGTTTTAACATGACAAATTTTTAAGGATTATTCAACAATTAAAACAATGAAAAGCACATAAAAGCAAGCTAGGACTCAAAGAGAAACCTAGAATTGCTCTAGAGCAGAGTAAAAGAAAACTAAAAAAAATAGGACTCAAGAAACCTCTAGTTTTGGCACTTGTTTTCACACTAATTTTCAATTGAAATTTCATAACTAAGATTTGTATAAAATAGGCACCAATTATAGAACAAATTTCGAACCAAAAACAACAAGCACACTTCCATTTCACTTTTTTTTCCTAGACACTGATTTTCCTGCCAACTTGTGTGATTTTTATTATTTTTTAATTTTATCCAAATTACTTGCTTATTTCTTTATAATTTTTTTCCAGATGTCTAGAAAATTCAGTAAAACTTTCAGATTAAAATTCAGAATGACCAATTCCCAGTAATTTTTACAAGTACGTATGTCCAAGCTACCACCACCAGTGATTTCAACCTAAAAATCAAGAGTAGTGTCTATGTTGCTTAAGGCTTGGATAATTACAATTTGGGTTTACTTATGCTCAAATGTATTGAATAACAAAATTCAAGAGAGCTTAAGACTTGTTTTGATTCAAAAATCCAGCCACAACTCAATTTCTTCATAGGCATCATATAGGAAACTTTAAAAACAAAACAAAGTTCAACAAGACTACTTCTAGGAATTGATTTAGAACATGTTATGAACTAAGTAACATGCATGAATTAGACTCAAGATTCAAAAGATAGGCTAAGAATGACAAGAATACATGAACAAATGTATCTAGAATTCAATCAACAAAATCAAAATTCAACACAAACTTAGAACATAATGTGACAATTATTATGACTAAACATGACTCTAAGACAACATGGAATAAGTGATTTACACTTAGATTTTTCTGTTTTTTTTTTTTTCTAATCAATATTTTGGAAGAAAATTTAGATCTAAAGGTTCAGCACAAGAAGATTATGACTGACAAATTATAGAACCTAAAATCAACACAAAAACATGATTCAAGAGTAGATCTATAAAATTTGAACCATAGAAATGCAAGAACAAGTGTAGATCTAAGATTTAATCGGTTTATTTTTTTTAACCTACTCTAAACAGAACCAAACTGCAAGAAAATGGAGTATATACATGGAGAATAAGATGAAGAACAAGGAATTAAAGTGAATTGACGTAACAAAAAGATAGAGGAAGCAAAAGAACATCACCTAGACGAAGATGCTCTTAATACCACATGATGTAGCTCCGTGTGGAGCTTGTAGGCCTTGGATCTTCTTCATCAATGGAGTCCTTTGCTTCTTGAATATGAATGGCAGCAGAATGGAGAAGGAAGAAATATGATTGGAGATGCCACTTCAAGGAGAAGATGAGTCAAGCACAAGCTCACCACCATAGGAAGCCATGGATAAGAGCTTGAAGGAGGAGAAGATGACGGGAGGGAGAAGGAGAGAAAGAGCACGAAATTTTGTGCCTCAAATGAGGTTTGAACTTTGAAGTGTAATTCTCAAATGATCAAAGTTGAAAAAATGCACACACATGGTCTCTATTTATATCATAAGTGTCACATAAAATTGGAGGGAAATTTGAATTTCTATTCAAATTTCACTTGAATTTGAAATTGAATTTGTGGAGCCAAATTTTGGAGCCAAAATTTCACTAATTATGATTAGTAAATTTTTACTATGGTTCAGCCCACTAATCGAAGATCAAGTCCAAGATTTTCCACTAAGTGTGTGTAGGTGTCATGAGGCATGTAAAGCATGAAGGACATATACAAAGTGTGACTATATGATGTGGCAATGGGGTGTAGCAAGCAAATGCTCACCTCCCCGTCTAAAATTTAATTGGATTGGGCTCCTCCCAATTTAATTAAATTTATTTCCCAATACACACATCAAATATTCACGTAATGCATGTAAAATTACAAAACTACCCCTAATACAAAAACTAGTCTAGGTGCCTTAAAATACAAGGGCTGAAAAATCCTACATTTGTAGGATACCCTACCTACATTATGGAACCCTAAATACAAGGCCCAAAAATAATGAAATGCTAATCTCATATGTACAAAGATAAGTGGGCTCATACTTAGCCTATGGGTCTGAAATCTATCCTAAGACTCATGAGAACCTTAGGGCCTTCTCTTGCATCTTTGGCCCAAGAAGAATAGAGGAAAAAAAGGAAAAAAGCAATCAAATTGATATTGCACTCTATTTTACAAGTATACACATAACAACTTTTATATAATTGATCCAAGCCCAGCTAACACCAACTATCACACCAACAATTTGGGCTCTAACAAACCTATAGGCTCATTAACTAACACAATAGAAACTGACTTGACCATTAACTAACAATAGCAAACTGAATTACTTACAACACACCTGTTAATTCAGATTCGCTTAAGGATAGAACACCCAATCTACCTCCCATGCTTTCCAAGTTTCCCTTGTTTACTTGATCCCTCAAGAAATAAAATCAGGTCTCAATGTGCTTACTTCTTCCATGAGAAACTAGATGTTTTGCCAAATCAATTGTGAATTTGTTGTCAATCCTCATCTTTAAAGGCCTAGCTACTTTCAATTTCATTTCTTTCACTAGAGTTTCCAACCATGTAGCTTGGCATGCTCCAAATGATGTAGCTATATATCCAGCTTCATAGGAGGATAAAGCAACTACATCTTGCTTCTTTGAACTCCATGAGATTGATCCATTTCCACACATGAAAACATATCCCTCTATACTATTTCGATCATCTTTATCTCCACACTAATCTGAATCTTTATAGCCAACAATCTCCACACTTTTACATTGCAAATCATTTGGAAATAGCAAGGCAAAGTCAAGTGTTCCCTTTATATATATATATATATATATATATATATATATATATATATATATATATATATATATATATCTGTGTGTGTGTGTGTGTGTGTGTGCATATCCTTTTTTCTAGTTGCTTGATGAGATGCTCTTGGCTTCTACATGAACTTGCTTATCAGGCCAACTCCATAAACCAAATCTGATATGGTATTACACAAATATTTTAGTGATCCAACCAGTTGCCGCCTATATTGAGATGAGTTCATATGATCTTCACCTTCTTCTTTAATCAGCCTTGTACTAGTTTCAACATGAGTTGATGCTAGATTACAAATCTAACTTGTTGAATCTCTTTAGAATATTTGTTGCATACTTTTTATAGTGCATGAAAACTCCTTTACTTGTTGGAATTAATTCCATTCCTAGAAAATAGGTAACCTCCCTTAAATCAGACATTTTATACACCCTTTGAATTCATCGATCTCTCCTTCATTGTTTCTTGTTATTAACAGGTCATCAACATACAAGCACACAATCAAAAGATCAGTAAGTTGTGATGCTCAAGTATAGACTTTATTTTCATGTGTACACTTTAGAATGCCTTGTTGCATTAGAAAGAGATTAATTCTCTTATTCCATGTTCTTGGAGCCTACTTAAGGCCATACAAGGCTTTCTTAAGTCTGTAAACATTTTATTCTTCTCCATTTACTTCAAAACCAGGTGGTTGGTTGATATAGACCTTTTCATCCAATGGCCCATTCAAGAAGGCAGATTTGTCATCTAATAGGTGGATAGAACCACCCTTTGAAGCTAGCAATTGATGTCACTAGACTAATTGTTTCTAACTTGTCCACTGGTGCAAACACTCCTTGAAAGTCCACTGGTGCAAACACTTCTTGAAAGTCCACTCTTTCCTTTTGTAGAAACCCCTTTACTAATAACCTTGTCTTGTACTTAGCAATAGTTCCATTAGGCATCCCTTTAACCTTGTAAACCCATTTCAAGCATCCCTTCAATTGAAGTCAGCTCTTAAATTCAACTCTTATTTCATAGCATTTGACCACTTCTCATCCTGAATTGCCTCTTCAAAGATCATAGGTTTTGCTTTGATGAACAAGGCTAGATGGACTAGATCTCCTTCTTGTGTCACAAGGATGTCAAGAAGCATCTTAAAATCATTCAACCTTTGAGGTTGTTGCCGATTTCTTTGAGGTCTTTTAGCTTGAACAATTTTTGATAATTCAGTTTCAGTAATATGGCCCTCAAGTAATCACATCTTCATACTAGCTTTGGGATTGCCCTCATCCCAATTCCACCACTTTGACTCATCTAGTATCACATCTCTGATTATTACTATCATCTTTCCTTTTGGATCATATAGTTTGTAGGATCCAATTGGATAATACCCAATGAAGATCATTGAATCACTTCTATCATTCAACTTCTTCCTCACTAGTTATGAAACATGCTTATAGCATAAAGAGCCAAAGATTTTGAGATGAGACACATATGATTTTCTTCCAGATCAAGCTTCTTCTAGAGTTATCTCTGGAAAACTTCTTGTAGAACTTCTATTAAGAATAAAGGAAGTAGTTGACACAGCTTCTCCCCAAAAATACTTAGGCAATTTCTTATCTTTTAACATGCTTCTCACCATGTCCATGATAGTTTTGTTCTTTCTTTCAACCATCCCATTATGTTGGGGTCTATAAGGAGTAGTTACTTCAGGAAACATCCCTTCTTCATCACAATATTTCTAAAATTCATGTGAAGCCTATTCATCGGCATCAACTGTCCTTATCACCTTAATTTCCTCTCAACTTTTCACACATCAATTTAAACTTCTTAAAAACAAGCACCACTTCACTCTTTCTTTTTAGCAGATGAATCCACATCATCCTTGTATATTAATCAATGAAGGATACAAAGTACTTGTTACCTCCAAGAGACTAGATCTTAAAAGGTCCACATACACTTTAATATATCACTTCTAACTCGTCTCTTGATCCGAGAGGGGTTTGGATTTGAATGCATTTCTGGTCTACTTGGTCACACAACAGTCTTCACGTATCTATTTGGTTCCATTATTTATGGAAGACCATGTACCATTTTCTTACTTTGTAGTAGGTTCAAACTTTTTAAATTTAGGTGTCCAAACTAGTAATGCCCACACCCAATGCACTTCATTCAAGGTGGCATCAAAGCATTCTTTCTCAAGTACTTTAATTCCAATCTTGAAAGTCATGTTCTTTGACAAAGGAACTTTAAAGATTAACTTTCTAGTAATATTATACACCTTCATTGAGTTTTAGTGTAGACTCATAGAATATCCCTTTTTCTGCCAATTGCCTAAAACTCAACAAATTGTTCTTCAATTTTGGAACATAAAGAACATTTGTAATGAAAGCCTTCACTCCATTCTTCCTTTTAACCATCACCTTATCAACTGCTTCAGTAGTAACTACTATATTGTCACCAAACTTCACCTTGCTTTTCACTTTTTCATTGAGAACAATGAACCACTCATTTCTTCCTGATATGTGATTTGAACAGCTTGTGTCCAGATACCAATGATTAGAATAATCACCTTCAAATTTTGTTGTTACCATCAGTAAGTCAGGCCCCATCTTCTTTATCTTGCTCTTGTTTGCTTCTATAGTCATCAATAAAATGTCCCTACTTCTAACAATTATAACACTAAATTCCCTTCTTGTTAAATTTCTTCTTGCAATACTTATCATGACCTCCATTCTTGTTGTTTTTACTTTGATTGTTATTCTTATCTATTGCACTCCTTTGTCCTACACCAGTGTTCTGCCACTTGTTGCTCTTCCATTTTCCTTTTGAACTACCCGAAACACACTAGAAAAGGGGGGCTTCAACAGTGTGATGGATAAAAACTTTGTCTTTCAAAGACTTTGAAAGATTTTCTAAAAAAAAATATGAGTGGATGATGGGTTTTGTCCAAGGGTCGTGAAAAGACATAATGATGAGTGATGGTGATGGTTAAGTGTTTAGGGTGAAGAGAGAGAAAGTGATTATGGGGGGAAGTTGAAAAGATATGGGTTTTTTCAAACTGGATTCGACCCACTTCAAGTGACTCAGGGCAAGTACACTCAAAACACTATGTTTTATTTGTAGACAAAGGATCAAGATGAATGTTTTGATGATGCCAAAGGGTTACATGTTTCTCAAAGCTTTATTCAAGACAAAGAAATCAAAGATATTCAAGATGGATGATCAAGACAGCCTCTAGAGTCTTAGGAAGAGTATATTTAATAGGAAGAGAATTCCAATTGAAGTAGCAAAAGCTTTGGCCAATAAATTTAAGTTAAAAAGGCTTTTTCAAGAAATTTACTCTTTGGTAATCGATTACCAGAGGATGTAATCGATTACCAGTGGCCAAAACTGATTTACAACAGCTATTAAAATTTGAATTCAAAATTTGCACTGTGTAATCGATTACACATATATGGTAATCGATTACCAGCAGTTATTAAACGTTTTAATTCATATTTTAAAGCTTGTAATCGATTACACAAATACTGTAATCGATTACCAGAGGAGTTTTTCAGAAAACATTCTCAACAGTCACATCTTTTTCTTTGGTTCTTGAATGGCTATCAAAGGCTTATATATATGTGACTTGAGACACGAATTTGCTAAGAGTTTTTTAGAACAAAAAGGTCTTATCCTCTTAAAAAGCAAAATTGTTTTATCCTCTTAAAAATTCCTTGGCCAAAACACTTGTGATTCAATAAGGAATTATTTGAGTGCTCAAATTGTTCAATCTATCTCTTTCAAGAGAGATTTCTTCTTCTCTTCTTCTTTATTCTGAAAAGGGATTAAGAGACCAAGGGTCTCTTGTTGTGAAAGAATTCTAAACACAAAGGAAGGATTGTCCTTGTATGTTTAGAACTTGTAAAAGGAATTTACAAGATAGTGGAACTCTCAAGCGGGTTGCTTGGGGACTGGACGTAGGCACAAGGGTGTGGCCGAACCAGTATAAATCTGAGTTTGCACTTTCTCTTCCCTTAAACTCCTTTATTTATTATTGTTTTATATTCATATTCAAATTGTTCTATTTGAATCAATATTTAAGAAATTCATTATTAAGGGAATTTATAACTTGAATAGAAAGTTAAATAGAATTTTTAATTGGGGAAATAATTTGTAATATCTTAATTCAACCCCCCCCCCCCCTTCTTATGATATCTGAGGCCACTTGTCCAACAAGTGGAATCAGAGCTTCATTCATGTATAAAGTTTAGAAGCTTCAAGAATTATGGTCTCATCAAACTGCTTGTTTCCCGAGGGAAATTCTATAAATAGACCTCTCATCTTTAATGGAGTGGGTTACCACTACTGGAAAACCCACATGCAAATCTTTGTAGAGGCAATAGATTTAAATATTTGGGAAGCCATAGAACAAGGACCTTATGTTCCCTCTATAGTGGCCGGAAGTGCAACAATAGAAAAACCTAGAGCAGATTGGACTGAGGAAGAAAGAAGATTAGTACAATATAATTTAAAGGCCAAAAATATTATTACATTTGCCCTAGGAATAGATGAATATTTTAGGGTTTCAAATTGTAAAAGTGCTAAGGATATGTGGGATACACTACAAGTAACACATGAAGGCACAACAGATGTTAAAAGATCTAGGATAAACACTTTAACTCATGAATATGAACTGTTTAGGATGAATGTAAATGAAAGTATACAAGGCATGCAAAAGAGGTTCACACACATAGTTAATCACCTTGCATCTCAAGGAAAAACCTTTCAAAATGAAGATCTAGTAAATAAAGTTTTAAGATGTCTTAATAGAGAATGGCGACCAAAGGTAATAGCCATCACAGAATCTCAAGATTTGTCTAGTATGTCTCTTGCTACATTATTTGGAAAATTGCAGGAGCATGAAATGGAATTATTGAGATTAAATCAACATGAAGAAACGGATAAGAAGAAGAAGAGAATCGCTCTTAAAGCCTCATCTGCTATCCAAGAAGACAGTGATAAAGAAGATTCAATTGACTTGGATAATGATGAAGATATTAGTCCTTTTGTAAAAAGATTCAACAAGTTCCTGAGAGTCAGAGGAAATCAAAAGCGACCCAATTTTAAATCTAAAAGAAGGACAAAAACTTCATCATCTACTCTAAAATGCTTTGAGTGCAATCAACCTGGACATTTGAGGGTTGATTGTCCTATCTTCAAGAAAAAGATGGAGAAGTCTGAAAAGAAAAATATTAATGAAAAGAAATTGAAGAAAGCATACATTACATGGGATGAAAACGATATGGAATCTTCTGAAGATTTAGAAAATGAAGAAATAAACCTCTGCCTTATGGCTAAAAGTTATGAAAGTGATGAAGAGGTAACATCTTCAAACAACTTATCTATTTCTTTGATGAATTGCAAGATGCATTTGCTGATCTGCATAAAGAGTCAATTAAACTTGCAAAGTTAGTTTCATCTTCGAAGAAAACAATTTCAAATTTAGAAAATGAAATTTCAAAATTAAACAAAGAATTAGATCATCTTAGAAATGAAGTCTCAATTTCTAAACCAAATGAAAAAGTTCATATCTCTACTATTTCTGACAAGAAAATGTCAGATTCTTGTAGTTGTTGTGAAAAGTCTGAAAAAGAAATTAAAGAGTTGAAAAACTCACTTGCAAAATTTTCTTATAGTAAAAATAATTTAGATGTCATATTAGGAAAACAAAGACATGCCTCCAATAAGGCTGGACTAGGATATAAATCCAAAAAACAACAAAAATTTCATAAAAACTTCTTTACTTCCACACAAAAATATAATTCTAGTTCTATCACATGTTTTTACTGTGGAAGAAAAGGGCATGGCACATCTACATGCTATTTTAGAAGAAATTGTAACAATATTAAAATGATTTGGGTCCCAAAAGGATCTGTTATTCATACTAACACACAAGGACCCAATAAAGTTTGGTACCTAAGTTACAACCTTGATTTTGTAGGAACCCTTGAGGAAAAAGTGGTACATAGATAGCGGATGCTCAAAACATATGATGGGAGACGAATCAAAATTCATACATATCTCTCCCAAGAAAAGCGGACATGTAACTTATGGTGACAACAACAAAGGTAGAATTCTTGGAGTTGGAAAAATAGGTACAAATTCTTCAACCTCCATTGAAAATGTTCTACTTGTTGAAGGACTTAAACATAGTCTGCTTAGTGTGAGTCAATTATGTGACAAAGGCTATCTGGTATCATTTGATTCTCAAAACTGTGTCATTGAACATAAACATGATACGAATATAAAGCATATAGGGTTTAGAGTCAACAATGTTTACATGATAGACTTAAGTCAAAAACTAGATAATAATCAATGTTTTCTTTGTAAAGATGATGATCCATGGTTGTGGCATAAACGGATTGCACATATAAACATGGAACACTTAAATAGATTAATATCAAAAGATTTAGTTGTTGGTTTGCCAAAACTAAGATTTGAAAAAGATAGGTTATGTGATGCATGTCAAAAGGGAAAACAAACTAGAGTTTCTTTCAAATCTAAAAACATTGTTTCAACTACTCAACCCTTACAATTACTACATATGGATTTGTTTGGTCCTTCCAGAATCATGAGTTTTGGAGGAAGTTACTATGCTCTTGTTATAGTTGATGATTATTCTAGATACACATGGACTCTTTTTATCACTTATAAGAATGATGCATTTCAAGCATTTAGAAAACTTGCAAAAATCATTCAAAATAAGAAAAATCTCAAGATTATATCTATTAGGAGTGATCATGGGGGTGAGTTTGAAAATAAAGAATTTGAATTATTTTGTGATAAGCATGGGATTGAGCATAACTTTTCTACACCAAGAACCCCTCAACAAAATGGTGTTGTTGAAAGGAAAAATAGATCTTTGGAAGAGATTGGTAGAACTTTATTAAATGATACTCCTCTTCCAAAACACTTTTGGGATGAAGCCGTTAACACTGCATGCTACATTTTAAATAAGGCTTTAATAAGACCCATTTTAAAGAAAACTCCATATGAATTGTTCAATGGCAGAAAACCAAACATCTCACATCTTCATATCTTTGGTTGTAAATGTTTTGTATTGAAAAATGGAAAAGATAACTTAGGAAAATTTGATGCTAAGTCAGATGAAGGTATTTTCCTTGGATATTCTCTGCATAGTAAAGCTTATAGAATATATAATAAAAGAACAATGACAATTGAAGAGTCTATACATGTTTCCTTTGATGAGTCTAATGCCATTCCTCCAAGGAAGGATTTTTTAGATGATATTTCAGATTCCTTAGAAGATACACATACTCATGGAAATGACTCTAAAGAAAAAGATGAAGGAAGCAATGAGGATTCTCAATATAATGGAGTTAGAGGAAATAATGAACTTCCAAGAGAATGGAAAGCCTCAAGAGATCATCCCCTCGACAACATTATTGGTGATATATCAAAAGGGGTAACAACTAGACATTCTCTTAAAGATTTATGCAATAATATGGCTTTTGTATCTATGATTTAACCTAAAAATATAAAAGAAGCAATAGTAGATGATAACTGGATCATTGCCATGCAAGAAGAACTGAATCAATTTGAAAGAAACAATGTGTGGAAACTAGTTGAAAAACCTGAAAATTATCCTGTCATAGGAACAAAATGGGTTTTTAGAAATAAATTAGATGAACATGGCATAATTATTAGAAATAAGGCTAGGTTATTAGCAAAAGGGTATAATCAAGAAGAGGGAATAGACTATGAAGAAACATATGCTCCAGTTGCAAGATTAGAAGCCATTAGAATGCTCTTAGAATATGCATCCATAATGAATTTTAAGCTCTATCAAATGGATGTTAAAAGTGCTTTTCTAAATGGTTTAATTCAAGAAGAAGTATATGTTGAACAACCCCCAAGTTTTGAAATCCCGAATAAACCAAATCATGTTTATAAATTGCAAAAGGCTCTTTATGGTTTGAAACAAGCCCCTAGGGCGTGGTATGAACGTTTAAGTAATTTTCTCCTAGAAAAAGAATTTTCTAGAGGAAAAGTGGATACCACATTGTTCATAAAGAGAAAGCATAATGATATTTTGTTGGTTCAAATATATTTTGATGATATAATTTTTGGATCTACTAATGATTCATTGTGCAAGGAGTTTTCCCTTGATATGCAAAGTGAATTTGAAATGTCAATGATGGGAGAACTAAAGTACTTCCTGGGATTACAAATCAAGCAAACTCAAGAAGGTATATTCATCAATCAATCCAAGTACTGCAAGGAATTGATCAAAATATTTGGGATGGAAAGTGCAAAACACATGGCTACACCGATGAGCACTAGCTGTTACTTAGATAAAGATGAATCTGGTCAATCTATAGACATGAAACAGTATCGAGGTATGATCGGATCTCTTATCTATTTATCTGCTAGTAGACTTGATATTATGTTTAGTGTATGCATGTGTGCTAGGTTTCAATCCAACCCCAAACAATCACATTTGAGTGTAGTTAAGAGAATCATGAGATATCTATTAGGTACAATAAATTTAGGATTATGGTATCCTAAGAAATCAACATGTAACTTAATAGGATATTCTGATTCTGACTTTGCCGGATCTAAAACTGATAGAAAAAGCACAAGTGGAACTTGTCAATTCATTGGATCCGCTCTTGTCCCATGGCATAGTAAGAAACAAAACAGTGTTGCTTTATCCACTGCTGAAGCGGAATATATCTTTGTCGGCAGTTGTTGTGCACAGATTTTATGGATGAAGCAACAATTATCTGACTATGGTATCCTTCTTGATCGCATACCTATTAGGTGTGATAATACTAGTGCCATAAATCTATCCAAAAATCTTGTTCAACACTCTAGAACCAAACATATAGAAATTAGGCACCATTTTCTTAGAGATCATGTCCTAAAGGGAGATTGTGTATTAGAGTTTGTTGATACAAAGAATCAGCTTGCTGATATCTTTACAAAACCTCTCCCAAAAGATATATTCTTTTCAATAAGAAGAGAATTAGGCCTTTTAGACCTTAGTGATTTGGATAGGTAATGTTTATGATTGATTGATTGTGTTTTGATTAAGTATGACGCTTGTTTATGACTAATTTATTTTACTTTTCTTGTTGGTATAAGTAACTATTAAGATAGTATAAGTTTTTAGACTTAGAAATAAGTTTTCTGTTAGGAAAAGGCTATTGTTTTGTTCTGGTAATCGATTACATGAATACTGTAATCGATTACACTAGAACAGATGGCCTGTAATCGATTACAGTATTCATGTAATCGATTACCAGTAGGCTGCCTCCACCTGTAATCGATTACAATACGTCTTGCTCTATAAATATCACGTTTTCCAGAAACCCCTGCGCAGCCTCTTGACCCTTTCGACGTTCCTCCATTCCCAAACCTCCAAACCTTCCTATCTTACTCATTTCTTCATCAAATCGACTCCCGTAACTTGCAATCTTCTTCTTTTTCATTTTTCTTTTGATTTCACCGATTGAAATCTGCAAAAACTCCTTCAAATGGAAGAATCGTCAAAGAAACGTAAGGGTTCATCCACCTCCACTTCGGCTTCAAGAGCTCATCGTTCCGGAGCCAACAGCGCATCCACAGCACCAATTCCACCCTCCATATCTTCGTCCACACTATTTTCTTCCGAAGAACAGCAGAAACGGTACTCAAATCTTTTCTCATCTCGTTCCATTATCGACCCTAAGTTCATTGATATGGAATTCTTTTATGCTGAAACTTTTGATTGCATTCAAGCCTTTCAGAACCTAGGTCTTATACCTTTCATGTCATTACAATTGCCTGTTTATCCTGAATTGGTTAAAGCTTTTTATTGTAATCTTGAAATTCAGGACAACACTTTGATTTCTGAGGTTTTTGGGATAAAAATGGTCATTGACCAATCCCTTTTCCATGACTTAACCCAATTGTCCAGTGACGGTGTACCATTTGAAGGTACACTGAATGACAATTGGAAATTTGATTTCTCTGCACATGATGCCTGCCAGTTGGTTTGCCCCAACCATGCGGATATGACCGGACGCCTTCTTGTCGGTTCATTGGCTTTTGAAAGCCGCATCCTTCATTATCTGATTGTGCGGATTTTGCTTCCACGATCTTCCAATCTTGCCCAGGTTTCTGAGGAAGATCTTGTTATCATGTGGGCCTTTCATACCGGGCGTCAACTTGACTGGGCACATTTAGTCAGATATCGCATGCATAAGGCATTGCGATTAAATGCTCCATTTCCATATCCACATCTTGTCACTCTCTTTTTTCGCCATTTTCAAATTCCTCTTGATTCTGAACCTTATGTTCCAATCAAGAGATCCTTTTTAATTGGTGCTGCTGTGATTGTTTCTTTTGGTTACCGCAAAGAGCATGATGGCTCTTGGGTTAAAAAGGGCGCTCAACCCACTGATGAAGAAGGCAACCTACCAGTTGAAGATAATTCCACTCTTCTTCGAAGGCTTATGGACAAGTTTGATGGTCTTCAGACCTTTGTTGGTGACAAGTTTGATGCCATGGAATTGCAAGTCGACATGCAGTTCGATGCCATGGAATCAAGGATCACCAAAGTTGAAGAAGATGTCTCCTTCATCCGTACTTGCTTTGATCCACCACCACCGCCTCCATCATCATCTTAGCTTAAGTATTATGACTAAGTATTATTAGTGATTAAGTATTATTAGTACTTTGGTTTATCACCGTGTATTTGGCTTTTTGTTGCTCTAGTTATTGTAATCTTGCACTTATATTATATTTCTTGACTTTGCTTTGGTTGGTTATGACAATGTATGGATTTATTTTGGTTTATTGTTAGGCTCTGTTTGGATATTGATTATATTGCTTAGTTCTTTTTGATGTTGCCAAAGGGGGAGAGAACTTAGGAGAGAACTTGGGTTAGAAATCAATTAAAATCAATTAGAAATCTATCATTAAAAATCAATCCTTAAAGCTAGGCATACATGCCAAAAGATAGGGGGAGTAAGGGTTGTGTGAACGTGCTATCTTCTTGTATATAGCTTGTCTTGATTTCAGGGATTGTCATCATCAAAAAGGGGGAGATTGTAGACAAAGGATCAAGCTGAATGTTTTGATGATGCCAAAGGGTTACATGCTTCTCAAAGCTTTATTCAAGACAAAGAAATCAAAGATATTCAAGATGGAAGATCAAGACAGCCTCTAGAGTTTTAGGAAGAGTATATTAAATAGGAAGGGAATTCCAATTGAAGTAGCAAAAGGTTTGCCCAAGAAATTTAAGTTAAAAAGTCTTTTTCAAGAAATTTACTCTCTGGTAATTGATTACCAGAGGATGTAATCGATTACCAGTGGCCAAAACTGATTTACAACAACTATTAAAATTTGAATTCAAAATTTGGACTGTGTAATCGATTACACATATATGGTAATCGATTACCAGCAGTTATTGAACATTTTAATTCAAATTTTAAAGCTTGTAATCGATTACACAAATACTGTAATCGATTACCAGAGGAGTTTTTCAGAAAACATTCTCAACAGTCACATCTTTTTCTTTGGTTCTTGAATGGCTATCAAAGGCCTATATATATGTGACTTGAGACACGAATTTGCTAAGAGTTTTTCAGAACAAAAAGGTCTTATCCTCTTAAAAAGCACAATCATTTTATCCTCTTAAAAATTCCTTGGCCAAAACACTTGTGATTCAATAAGGAATTATTTGAGTGCTCAAATTGTTCAATCTATCTCTTTCAAGAGAGATTTCTTCTTC